>NC_134814.1:4890494-4930494 GCF_046742065.1 Oratosquilla oratoria
GAGAGAGAGAGATGAGAGAGGAAGAAACGGTGTTGGTGGAGTGGATGCATGCATAATTGATTCCTTTCATAGCTGATCCACATAAATATAAAACAAACAAATATTCCACCACGCATATTCTCCTCTCGCTTTAATTCCCCTTTCACCGTTTTGGAGTCTTTACCAAATATCAACGCATGACGTCATTCGCTAAGACCAATACATCTCAGAACAACGGGAATACGTACAGCACAAGTAATTTCCTATAACGTGATTTCGTTTTAAGTTGTCGTTCATTGTTTGTTTACTTCGATTAGCAAGCAAAGCACACTGTAAGGGAAGAAATTGGAAACTTATATATATCGTGTTAAGGGAATATATTACTAATAATTAATAGGTCACCTAGGAACAGACACGAGTGAGTATCTTTAATTACTTTATCCCCAAGTTGTTCTTGATCTTATTATTATAATTGAGATAATCATTATCATCATCATCATCATTATCAACGTTTTTTATTTTATCACCAATCTCATCATTATATCATTATTATCATTATATCATTATCAAGTTGTACCTGATCTGATTATTATAATTGTTATCATCATTATCATCATTATCCCCGTTATTACTGTTATCGCTGTTATCATCATTATTATCATATCATTATCGTTATCATATTTGTAATTATTTTCTACTAACCCTAGACTCGATGTTGTAAGATGTAGTTAGATTTCAGCCCTTGAGTCGACTGGGATATTCTTTTTTATAATCGTTATTACTATTATCACTGTTATCATCATTATTATCATATCATTATCGTTATCATATTTGTAATTATTTTCTACTAACCCTAGACTCGATGTTGCAAGATGTAGTTAGATTTCAGCCCTTGAGTCGACTGGGATATTCTTTTTTATAATCGTTTTTTGCAAGGGTGAGGTACACGGACCCCTACGTTCTTGCGGCCACAAAGAAAGTTACGATGAACAAACAACTTGATTGGTTGACATTTTTCACGACGCACGTTCTGGCAACGCTGTGATGTCGCAAGAAAGACACGAGTTCTATCCCTGAATATAAACATATATCATGCCAGACCTGAACACGATAGAACAATAGTTTCTGACGCACACACGTCAGGAAGTTTTATTCGCAAGACATAAAAGTTCAGTCAGTCTTTATAGGGCTTCCTTTTGTCGCTCGGAAGAATATCTAAATAATATTACATTTCACGTCATGTTTCTTGAAACGTCAGCAGTGTTACAGAACTGATTATTTCCGGACATTATCCCCGCTCGGACTTTTTCCCCGGTGGTATTTTAAGGACAAAATGTACACTGTGCGTCATCTACAAACACTGAAAGGAAGTAATACCGAAGCAATCAATATTACATTTCACGTCATGTTTCTTGAGACGTCTCCAGTGTTACAGAACTGATTATTTCCGGACATTATCCCCGCCCGGACTTTTTCCCCTGTTGGTATTTGAAGGACAAAATGTACACTGTGCGTCATCTACAAACACTGAAAGGAAGTAATACCGAAGCAATCAATATTACATTTCACGTCATGTTTCTTGAGACGTCTCCAGTGTTACAGAACTGATTATTTCCGGACATTATCCCCGCTCGGACTTTTTCCCCGGTGGTATTTTAAGGACAAAATGTACATTGTGCGTCATCTACAAACACTGAAAGGAAGTAATACCGAAGCAATCAATATTACATTTCACGTCATGTTTCTTGAGACGTCTCCAGTGTTACAGAACTGATTATTTCCGGACATTATCCCCGCTCGGACTTTTTCCCCGGTGGTATTTTAAGGACAAAATGTACATTGTGCGTCATCTACAAACACTGAAAGGAAGTAATACCGAAGCAATCAATATTACATTTCACGTCATGTTTCTTGAGACGTCTCCAGTGTTACAGAACTGATTATTTCCGGACATTATCCCCGCTCGGACTTTTTCCCCGGTGGTATTTTAAGGACAAAATGTACACTGTGCGTCATCTACAAACACTGAAAGGAAGTAATACCGAAGCAATCAATATTACATTTCACGTCATGTTTCTTGAGACGTCTCCAGTGTTACAGAACTGATTATTTCCGGACATTATCCCCGCTCGGACTTTTTCCCCGGTGGTATTTTAAGGACAAAATGTACACTGTGCGTCATCTACAAACACTGAAAGGAAATAATACCGAAGCAATCAATATTACATTTCACGTCATGTTTCTTGAGACGTCTCCAGTGTTACAGAACTGATTATTTCCGGACATTATCCCCGCTCGGACTTTTTCCCCGGTGGTATTTTAAGGACAAAATGTACATTGTGCGTCATCTACAAACACTGAAAGGAAGTAATACCGAAGCAATCAATATTACATTTCACGTCATGTTTCTTGAGACGTCTCCAGTGTTACAGAACTGATTATTTCCGGACATTATCCCCGCTCGGACTTTTTCCCCGGTGGTATTTTAAGGACAAAATGTACATTGTGCGTCATCTACAAACACTGAAAGGAAGTAATACCGAAGCAATCAATATTACATTTCACGTCATGTTTCTTGAGACGTCTCCAGTGTTACAGAACTGATTATTTCCGGACATTATCCCCGCCCGGACTTTTTCCCCTGTTGGTATTTGAAGGACAAAATGTACACTGTGCGTCATCTACAAACACTGAAAGGAAGTAATACCGAAGCAATCAATATTACATTTCACGTCATGTTTCTTGAGACGTCTCCAGTGTTACAGAACTGATTATTTCCGGACATTATCCCCGCCCGGACTTTTTCCCCTGGTGGTATTTGAAGGACAACATGTACCTTGTGCGTCATCCACAAACACTGAAAGCAAGTATTACCGAAACAATCATATGTGTAACACTACGGACGTTTCAAAACAAATGGCGTGAAATTGAATATTGCTTGGATTTCCTCCAAGCGACAAAAGGCCCTATGTCGAGGCTTACTGGATTTCATGTCTATGTGAATAACGTCTTCTAGATATATGCTATACGTGTGCCAGAAACTATTGTTCTATCTAATTCAGGTTTGGTTTGATAAATGATTATAAACAGGGAAAGACTTTATGTTCACCCTGTACACATTCATATATATGTTGATGAAGGTGGAAAAAGAAGTCACGGGTCTAGTTCCGAGTTCCTGAGTATATTCCTGACCGGTTTCGCTCTATGCTTCTTCAAACCCGTTACTCACATCCTTTAATTACATTGGATGAAGGATGGGTGTGTGTCTTGGATAGGCACCATCTTTATAAGGGGGAAAGAACCTTTGGTATATATATATATATATATGTATGTGTATATGTATATATGTGTGTATGTATGTATGTATGTATGAATGTATGTATGCATGTATGTATTTATGTGTATATGTATGTATGTATGTAAGCATGTATGTATATGTATGTGTGCATGTATGTATATATAATACTAATGACCCAATTTCGGAGAAGAATAGGCGAAAGTAAAAAGATCCGTATATTTCGATCACTAACTGTGATCCTCTGCTGAAGAGGATCACAGATAGTGATCGAAATATGCGGATCTTTTTACTTTCGCCTATTCCTCTCCGAAAGTGGGTCATTAGTATTATTTTACAAGTGTGCTACGACATTACTGTGTTGTGTATGTATATATGTACAATTCTTCAACACGTTTCATTTGTTACGTCCAAGTGTATATAATGAGACATGGAATCCGTAAATCCTCTAAATTACAGGTTTTACATTTGAAGTTACATCATCGTTTGCAAACGTCATCGCTCAGGAATAATAACAAAACAAAAGACGTGCGTGCAAAACCTTAAGCACGTAAATGGCTCGTATTTCAGAGCAGCCAACACACTGGCCAATAACAACAAAGCTTTTGAAGTTAGAAGCAATTTCCTGCACTATGATTGGCTGCTTAGGGTATGTGTGCATCATAATTGAACACGAACCTCAATGGGGATCCACGAATGGAACCTTCATAGAAAGAGTACTTAGATGCATAAAGTGATCATATGTACATATTTACACACACATATTATACATATATATATATTTACATATATACAATATGTATATCAACATATGTATATATATACATATATATGTATATATATAATTTATATATATATTAATATCAACATATGTATATATATATATATATATATACATATACATATATTTATATATATATATATATATATATATATATACATATATATATATATATATATATATACATATACATATATTTATATATATATATATATATATATATATATAAATGTGTTTGTGTGTGTGTGTGTGTGTTGTCTGAACAAGGCATCAGACGATCCTGATAAGGCACAAACGTACGTACGTAGGAAGTCTTACTAGCAGCACCCGTTTCTAAGTCCACCTCGGATTTAAACTCGGAACTTGCACGAGTGCGTTACTACTGAGCGATCCGGAGCTCCTGTTTTATTCAGTTGACAGAAGCTTTACCCTTCTGTAAAGAATCAGCTTTCAAGAAAATACAAAATTCCATTTATGCCACAGAGAGCATTATCAGGTATTTTAGCCATCTTGTAAGGGCCAATTGGTTATTATACACCCTTCCTTTACCTGCCGTCAGACGATTTTAATCAAGTACCGACGCCCCCTTCCCTTCCTCTCTAACCCTCCAGGACCTTAATGGGGTAACAGTGCCTTAGGCGAGAGGGCTTGTTCGTAAGACCATGATCAAAGAATGAAACCCGGGGAGTTAGGTTAGGCGGTGGAGGGGTGGAGTGGGTAGAGGTTGTTTGGAGGCGGTGGAGGGGGTGGAGGGGGTGGAGAGGGTGGAGGTGGTAAGGGGATGGTGTCTTCCTTGGTTACCTCCTGATGGCACTGAAGCGTGCCATCGACCGTGCCATTCAGCAAGCTGGCGTTCAGGCTGGCCACGCCTTGCAGGGTGACAGTATGTTAGCGATGAAGGAACACCTGGATTTGGAAGAATACGTCACACTTTGGTTACGCTATGACGTAAATGTGTGTGGGTAAGTAGGATATTGATTGATACGTTGGGGTATGGTCATGATATATATGTGGAGGAGGAACAACTCTTTCCTCTGTAATTACAGTAATAAACTTACAACAAGAACCGTTAACAACAACAAAAGGAACAGTCATAAAGAAGAATAAGAACAACAACTGAAATAACAAGAACAGCCACCATGAAATACAATAACGCAACTGTAGTGTTTCAGCATGAGAGTAGTGAACCTACACCAACAACCATTAATAACTGCAACAATAACAATAACCATCAATGATAACAAAAATCATTAATAACAGCAAGAACAATGACCCCCATCAACAACAAAAACAACAAAAATTAAAACAGTAAGAACAATCATTAACGAGAACAATGATAATAACAACTGTCAACAACACTAACCATCGACGACAGGAATAACCATTAACAATAGGAAGAGGAATAACCACAAAAAATAACAACTATAAAAAATAATAAGAACAATTAACAACAGTAAGAACAATAATACCAACAACTATTACGACAGCAATAACAATAACCATAAAAAACAATCACAACCAATATCAATAACAATAACATCCATTAAAAGAGCAAGAACAACCACCCTCAACAAGAATAATAATAATAACAACCATTAACAACAGAAATAACAACAGCCACCATCAACAACCATAACTAAAACAGCATTTATTTACTTTATTTTCTTGCCAACTTCGTTCCCTTTTACCATTATTGTTATCTTTTAATTTCATATCCTGATGTTGTAAAACGTTTTTGTGGTTTCTTGTCGTCTCCTCCCAATTTCTAATCTTCTTCCGCCTTTTATTGTGTCGACATTTAATGAAAATTTTTACTTAAGTTCCGCACACATTTGTCTTCTTCAAAAACTGTTTTCCTTACCAAAAGTCTTTCATGGTCATGGTGGTATTTATTAATTTCATCACTTGTTTACTTACTTACTTTGGTGTTTATTTATTTATATATTTATTAATTCCTTCTTTCTCTATCTTTCTCTCCCTCCCTCTCCCTCTGTTTCATTTAATTACTTATTTGCTTCTGCATTTTTTATCTATTCATTTATATATTTATCCTCTCTCTCTCTCTCTCTCTCTCTCTCTCTCTCTCTCTCTCTCTCTCTCTCTCTCTCTCTCTCTCTCTCTCTCTCTCTCTCTCTAGCTCTCTCTCTCCCTCCCTCTCTCTCTCTCTCCCCCTCCCTCTCCCTTACTCTCATTTAATCATTTACTTACTTCTGCATTTTTTATCTATTTATTCATTTATATATTTATCATTTATTCTCTCTCTCTCTCTCTCTCTCTCTCTCTCTCTCTCTCTCTCTCTCTCTCTCTCTCTCTCTCTCTCTTTCTTTCTTTCTTTTTTCTTTCTTTCTCTTTCTCTCCCTCGCTCGCTCTCTCTCTCTCTCTCTCTCTCTCTCTCTCTCTCTCTCTCTCTCTCTCTCTCTCTCTCTCTCTCCCTCTCTCGCTCTCTCTCTCTCTCTCTCTCTTGAAAAATACGAAAGGATAGCGCCAGCTTCCTTGTCCTTCTCGTTTATATTAAACTAAAAACTCCAAGTAGAGACCTCCTTTTGAAAAAAGAAAAGAAAGAAGCAGGAGCAGCTTGTCTAGCGTTTAGAAAATGTAGACAAGGAAATAAATACAGTCTGTGTACAGTATTTACCTTCTCAGTAACCATGGGAACCGGGCCGGTAACTTGTTATTCACGCACAAGGAAGTTGTCGCGTTATTTTCTTGTTTCCTTGTTACTAAAACAGTGATACTGACAGGCCGAGCGTATTAGAGCGTCTGCACTTGTGGCGTAGGTCGAGGTAACGACGGTTTGATCCCTCCCGACAGCGAGTTGGACCAAGGGTATGGTTCACTAGATTCCACGCTACAAAGTCCTAATGTGAGGGGCACCGTCCTAGCCTCCTGATAGGGGGATTCCGCGACGTTAAACAGAATAAATTAAGATAAAAAAAATTCTCTTTTAGCATAGAAGGTGGATGGATAAGGAATGGATGGAAGTGTGTGCCTTGATTTGGCTACCTCTCTTATAAGATGGAAGAAACCATTGGTATATACACATAGATGAATTAAGGTAAACAAAATGTATGGAGTTGGAAGCTCATAAACAGCATAATTTACTCACTGGCAACCCCAACACACATAGATCCCTGCACAAAACTAAAAAAAACAAAAAACATAATACACAGATCGCTGAATAATAATAAAAAAAAAAAATCCACCCCCCCAAAAAATAAAAATAAAAATAAAAAGGTAAAACAAAAATACAACAAAAGAAAAACAAAACAACACGAGAGGTATATGTGAACAAACACACATTTATTGATTATAGGATTCATACACCAGGAGTTGTCTAACAGCATTTACCCTATTGTATGCTCGGATATTTAGGGGCAGGTCACAGCCATTATAAAAGACTGAAGACGAACACGGGCAACGTATAAATATTGATTTACGTACAACAGCAGGTTATCAAGAATGAACTTATGTAAATAATTCTAGTTAAGAATCCTACTATCTCGTTCAATCTAAGCCCCTAGAATCTAGTAGAATCTATCGCAATGTTTCTCACTCTCTCTTTTTTTTTTCTTTTTTTTTACGTCATTTCTATCTTCATGTACTGTCAACATGTGTGTTGTTCATCATTTTTCTCCCAAATCCCGCCATAAAAGATGATGATGATAAGTAAAATAATAATAATAATGATAATTATAATGATAAAATGATAAAATATAATAATAATAATAATGATAAAAATAATAATAGAAATAATAATAAAACTAATAAAATAATAATAAAACTAATAAAATAATAACAAAATAATAATAAAAACAATAATAAAATTATAATAAAATATTAATAAAAATAATAATAGTAATGATAATGACAATAATGATAAAATATTGATAAAGAGAAACATTTTGCTTTATCACAAAGTTAACAATCATAATTTTCTTCCAGGACAGAGTAAGGATTTTTTTTTTTTTTTTTTTTTTTTTTTTTTTTTTTTTTTTTTTTTTTTTTTTTTTTTTTTTTTTTTTTTTTTTTTTTTTTTTTTTTTTTTTTTTTTTTTTTTTTTTAGATTCTTCACATGAAATAGAAATGTATAATTTGTAACAACTGACCATGGGCCCCTAAAATCTTGTCATGGCCTACCATTGGTCTACCACTAACCAGAACAAAAACATTATGGAATACCGCTATGCCAAAGAGGTTAACGAAGATGGCATACCCCACCTATTAACATGACAACTCTCCGCTTTTGGTGTCAGATGTCACAGCCCAGAAGGACGTCAACAACTTCCACCTGGTATGAAATGTCCTACACCCAGACAATTGACCCCTCTAATCTTTAAGTTTCCTTAGGCTCCAATGACCTCCGCCCGTATCCTCCTACTTAATCTCAACGAAGTGTATCAGAACTACGTACTTCCACCTGATATGAAATGTCCTACACTAAGACAATTGACCCCTCTAACCTTTAAGCTTCCTTAGGCTCCAATGACTTCCGCCCGTATCCTCCTATTAAATCTCAACGAAGTGTATAAAAACTACATACTTCCACCTGGTATGAAATGTCCTACACTAAGACAATTGACCCCTCTAACCTTTAAGCTTCTTTAGGCTCCAAAGACCTCCGCTCGTATCCTCCTATTTAATCTCAACGAAGTGTATCAAAACTACATATTTCCACCTGGTATGAAATGTCCTACACCCAGACAATTGACCCCTCTAACCTTTAAGCTTCCTTAGGCTACCAATGACTTCCGCCCGTATCCTCCTATTTAATCTCAAGGAAGTGTATCAAAACTACATACTTCCACCTGGTATGAAATGTCCTACACTAAGACAATTGACCCCTCTAATCTTGAAGCTTACTTAGGCTCCAAAGACCTCCGCCCGTATCCTCCTATTTAATCTCAACGAAGTGTATCAAAACTACATACTTCCACCTGGTATGAAATGTCCTACACTAAGACAATTGACCCCTCTAATCTTGAAGCTTACTTAGGCTCCAAAGACCTCCGCCCGTATCCTCCTATTTAATCTCAACGAAGTGTATCAAAACTACATACTTGATTAAGATGTAACAAAACGCAGCTGTAACGTCCTCGTATGATATTTCGTATCGCTCAACTTTCAACATCCGTCTAGAACTCCCCAAGAAAGCTGACATCGTTCCAATCTCTATCACGGGGAAGGGGATGGACGATAAGATAATAACGTCGTAATTAACCAAATATTAAAGCGTTTTATGGGTATTAAGGACGGTTCTTATGACCTTGGGGAAGGCTTCTCTGAGAAACGTGATTTCTCTGATAGATAGATGTATAGATTGATGTACAGTACACATAGACATATACACACCCAGATAGCCACATGGCAATATGCATAGAGATGTATATAGATGCAGACATATACACAGCTAGATAATTAGATAGACAGATGTACATACAGATATAGACAGATAAATCGACACAAAGATATATATATAACAAGAGAGATAGATACAGTGATGGATATATAGATAGATATATAGTTACATAGATTCATAGACATATTCGTAACTAGAAAAACATATATATAAATACAAATATATACATAAATAAATAAATAGATAAATATATAATTAGATAAATGAATGAATAAAAGATAGACAAACCGATAGATAAATAGATCAACAATAGATAGATGCATAAGCAAACCAACAAACAAGCAAATAGACAGGTGAACAAATATATGAATAGACAAAAATATTGGAAAAAATGAACAAATGGTAATAATTCACTCCATTAGTATATAAATTTACACACACACACACACACACACACACACACACACACACACACACACACACACACACACACACACACACACACACACACACACACACACACACACACACACACACACACACGCAGACGCACACAAAGTTTACTCGACTGTCGACCAAAGGAGCTGAAAGTCACTGTTGCAGAGTTTGGCATTATACCAAACTCGTAGGTGCCGTGGCAGGAGTGTGTGTGTGTGTGTGTTCAATCAACTTAAATATCAACAGCAAACAACCAATCGAAGTCTGCAAATTATCAATAACCAGAGGAGGGTCAGGACGAGTTGTTATTTGCACTAGGTCGTGTTCCTGGTCTGCCCTCTGGATCTGTTATTTTGTGTAACATGAAGATCAGGGACGTCCATTCACGTCAAACCACAAAGCTACTCGTCCACTTAATGAAATGAAATGAAATGGAACGATATGAAATTAAATTAAATGAAGTGAATGTAGTGAATGAAATGAAACGTAATGAAATTAAATGAAACTAAATTAAGAGAAATGAAATGAAACTAAACGTATTAAAACTAAACGAAACAAAATGAAACTAAATGAAACAAAAACAAGATGAAACGAAATAAAACGAAACTAAATAAAATTAACTGAAGAGAACTGAAAAGAAATGAAACTAAACAGAATTAATTGAAATGAAATGAAACGAAATTAAACGAAATGAAGTAAAACAAAATGAAATGAAACAAAATTAAACAAAATGAAACGAACTGAAGCAAAATGAAATGACATTAAGCAAAATGTCTCCTATTGTGAGGCAGACTCATTTGATGTGAGTTGGGTGTACAAGTCTACACACACACACACACACACACACACACACACACACACACACACACACACACACACACACACACACACACACACACACACACACACACAGCATCGAAAGAAAATATTGATGTTGAAGAATCTGTATTCTTGGTGATTTATGGCCTTATAGTATCAGAATCGTGAAGTATTTATAAATCCTTTACAGTGATCTCTGTTACCTAGAACACCAATATATCTCGCAAGAAAAAAAGAAATATGAATAAATAAATAGATAGATAAATAAATGTTCTTAGGACATGGAAAGCGAGTAGGCAACACACAAAACTAAAGACATTTACTTTCATTAGTGAAAGCAACACTAACACTTTACCTAGATGTTAACTAAGATTACCATGTCATTCTGGTCACGCCATCTCACCTTTATTTCTTATCTTGTCAGTCGTATGACCTCGATTATGTCACAATCAGGCTATATAGATGTGATTATGGCGGGTTTCTAATATCTAAGCGTATCTGTGCTTAGAAAAAAGATATTCACATTTATGTTGAATATCTAGATACAGGAAACTTATCAACCCACTGTCGGAGACTGATATAAGAAAGATCTGTATATTTCGACCACTAACTGTGGTCCTTTTCGGCAGATTGTGGTCGAAATATACAGATCTTCTGTATTAACCCACTGTTGGAGAAAAATATAAGAAAATCTGTATATTTCGACCACTAACTGTGGTCTTCTTCGGCAGATTGTGGTCGAAATATACAGATATGCTGTCTCATATCATTCTACGACAGTGAGTTGATATGTCTCGTTTTACAAAGGTGCCACTACATAATATCTTCCTAATCTAAATACAGGTTAGTATTTAAGTTTAGTGAGGTCCTTATACGTAAAATATTTACATTACATTGGGATGTCCTTTTTCGTATCTTACGTGGATATATATAGAAAGCTCGATGGCTGAGCGGGTTAGGGCGTCGTTACTTGCAGCGAAGGTCGAGGTGAGGGCGGTTCGAATCCTGCCACTGGCGAAGTTGAACCAAGGGTATGGTTCATTAAATTCCACGCTACAAAGCCCTCTGTGAGGGGCAACGTCCTAGCCTCCCGATAGGGGGGGGGGGAGTGTGTGACGTTAAACCATATCATCATCACGTGGATATATGTTTATACCATCTCGGATAGTCCCATGTTCTAGTTTCTTCATGTACCTGGATAATGTATATAACATATTCCCTTCTGTTTCCGTTTTTATCCACGACACATTAACTACCTTTCCTCTGTGGGATTTGAATTATCTACTCTAATTATAATCAGAACATATTTTGATTTTCAAAATATAATTTGTATTTGGTCTTTCGTGAAACCTTATTAAGAGCAAAATATCTTTGGTGAAATATGTCTGAAATATTTTGCGAATTCTGAATTCGTGAATGTGTGAATAGTTCATAGTGACATTTACGAGGAAAGGATTGAAGTAAAGGACACTAGAAAGGCTTGCTCTTATACATACATACATACATATATATATATATATATATATATATATATATATATATGTATATATATATATATATTATATATATATATATATATTATATATATATATATGTATATATATATATATATATATATATGTATATATATATATATATATATATATATATATTATATATATATATGTATATATATATATATATTATATATATATATGTATGTGCGCGCGCGCGCGCGCGTGTGTGTGTGTGTGTGTGAATCAATCAATCAGTCAATCAAATCAGCCATCCTGAGTCCACTGCTGAACAAAAGCCTCCTTAATAGCATTCCATGATTCACACGACCGCGTCAACTTCTGTAGACATGCTTTAGAAAACGGCAAATGATATGTTTGAAAGACAGAAATGAAAGAGATCATTAAATTCAGAAATAGAATGATGAAAAGAGTTGGAGAATTTTACCAAGAGCTTTACTCGTCGAAGACCGTAGTTGAGTCAGTAAATTCATCTGGATACGTTAATACTGTACCAGAGATTACAAAGGAAGAAGTAGAATTTACTCTAAAAATATGAAACGGGGAAAAGTACCCGGGAAAGATGGTATATCAATAGATCATAGTCATTATCGACCGATTAGCTTGCTAACACATGTATTTAAAGTATTCTCCAAGATCTTTGCAAATAGACTAAGTTTTAGATGGAAACCAATCGAGAGAACAGACAGGCTTTAGAAGCGGATATTCAACTCTAGACTATTTGCAGGAGATGAACCAACTGATCGAGAAAACGACAGAATACTATATACCTCTTAGTTTTGCCTTCGTAGATTACGAGAAGGCCTTTGACTCGGTAGAACAAATAGCAATACTAAACTCGCTACGCAATCAGGATACAAACGAACAGTTTGTAAGGGTTCTAGAAAAGATTTATGCGAAAGGTACCGCTGTAATTCAGCTACATAAAGATAGAGAAAAGATCAAAATCGAGAAAGGAGTACGGTAAGGTAATACCATTTTACCCAAATTATTTACAGCTTGCTTGAAAGAGATTTTCAGAAAGTTGAGTTGGGAAGAGAAGGGTATGAAGATTAATGGCGAATATTTGAACCACTTAAGATCTGTGGATGCCATTATCCTTATTTCAGAAAGAGCAGAAGACTTGCAAGATATGCTGAGTGATCTGAAAAAAGGAAAATCTCAAAGTAGGTTTAAAAATGAATACGAGCAAAACCAAAGTAATGTTCAACACGAAAGTTGATATTAAAGAGGTTATAATTAATAATGAGAGTCTTGAAGAAGTTGAGGACTGATTATTTAGGCCAGATGGTGAAAGTGACAAAATATCATGATAATGGAATAAAAAGACGTATTACAATTGGTTTTGAAAGTGTTTTGTAGGTATGATAAAATCCTTAGAGGCTCTCTACCTCTATGTCTGAAACGTAAAGTTTACAATCAATGCATTCTGCCAACAATCTACGGGTGCGAGACTTAGAAACTGACGAAGGCGGTGGAGACAAAACTAAGAACTGCACAGAGGAGATTGGAGAGCTCAATGGTGAGAATAACGCTGAGAGACCGAAAAGGAGCAAGTTGGGTGAGAGAGCAGACTAGAGTGAAAGATATTGTGAAGGCGATGAAAGAGAGGAAGTGGAATTGGGCAGGTAAGTTAGTGCGAACGATTGACGAACGATGGAGCAAGTGTGTTACTGAGTGGACGCCTCGAGAGGGGAAGCGTGGAAGAGGAAGACCAGATAGAAGGTGGGGAGACGAGATAGAAAAGTTTGCAGGAGTGTCGTGGCAGAGGATAGCGTGGTTGTGTGAATCATGGAATGCTATGAAGGAGGTCTTTGTTCAGCAGTGGACTCAGGATGGCTGATTTGATTTGAATTGATTTTATATATATATATATATATATATATATATATATATATATATATATATATATATATATATATATATAGTGTGTGTGTGTGTGTGTGTGTGTGTGTGTGTGTGTGTGTGTGTGTATCTAGGCAGATCTTTTCTAATACAAGTTTCATTGAAAGTGACAGCTCGTAACGCATTACCAAGCTTTTTGTTTTGTGTCCTCAAAACTTCTCACTAACTCTTCTTCAGTATCAGGTACAGAGCATGGAGAAGTGTTCAGATGGTCATAGGAAATGAAGAAAATATTTTTGATGAATTTATTTGGAGGAACTTAAGGAACAATAAAAATACAAGGAAGACGCTTCATAATGCGTAGTTAGCTATCAATTCCAATTGAATATGTTCGTATATATAGACACATACACACATATACATGTATGTATATATATATATATACATATATATATGTATATATATGTATGTATATATATATACACACACACACACACATATATATATATATACATATATAATCATAATACATGCACACATACACAAATACATACATACATATATATATATATATATAATCATAATACATCCACACATACACACACACACACACACACATATATATATATATATACATATATATATATATATAATATATATATATATATACATATATACACGTACACACGTACATAACTGATACATATTAATGAAAGAATACATATTTTATAGGTCATAAAATATTTGTCTTTCTATAAACGCGTGTTTCCATTTATAATAACTGTAATTCATCGACAAAAAAAAATGCATTTCAAGTTTGAATGCAGCCTTATTTGACCGGAGAGCTTTTTCATACCAGAAAGTGCAGTGGCGTTATAAACATTCACACTAAAAGCACATTTAGTTTATTTTTCAGATGAAACGAACACGAACACACACACACACACACACACACACACACACACACACACACACACACACACACACACACACACACACACACACACACACACACACACAAACAGATGACCCCATTTTTTTTTTTTTTTTTCTATTATTATTATTAACTGCACCTCGCTCTAGGCAAAGAAGGACACTGGTTTGGCCATTCCGAGGCAGATACTTAATAGTTTTTAATATTTCATTATTATTATTTTTATTACTGTTATCATTTTGGTCCCCAAGCGTATGCCTCCAAACCGATCAGAGTCTTCCTCACGCTGAATAAAATCGTCTGTTTTTAAAAATGATAAAATCATATAAGAGTGTCTACATGAGCCATTAGAATAGTGCTGAAGAACTTGGAATATGTTTTATATATTTCTATCATGAGATAACGCTATATTGTAGAATAGTTTCAGCTTAAGGCAATTTATGTAGTTTAGACCACTCTTTGTTTTGTTTTTTCTGGTTTCATTTGTGACAAAAGCAATAAATAAAATAAGAAATATATAAAAGATCAACGAGAAACTCGTATGAAGGTTTTACATAATCCCTACAATGGAGAATGTGTGTGTGTGTGTGTGTGTGTGTGTGTGTGTGTGTGTGTGTGTGTGTGCTTGTGAATCACCATGATCTAGGATCACGTGTTGGACGCGTGATCGACAGTTATTACCCTCTCGGAAGAGAGCTCAGAGCTTATATATGACCAATCTATAGGTAATGCTGTGACTTTACACGCACACACACACTCAACTCCAAGCCCATGAAAGTTGGAGTAACGACTCGCAGCGCAGCGATACTGAAATTATTCCAGCCCTGAGCGAGATTCGAATCCGGACCACCGTAGTAGTGGCTGGTAACTCTACCAGCTACGCCATCGAGTCGTGTGTGTGTGTGTGTGTGTGTGTGTGTGTGTGTGTGTGTGTGTGTGTGTGTGTGTGTGTGTGTGTGTGTGTGTGTGTGTGTGTGTGTGTGTGTGTGTGTGTGTGTGTGTGTGTGTGTGCTACATGTGATTTTCTTTTTCTATGATTCTTATTCTAATGCTCACATGACCTTAATACATGAAATGACCTTTCTAAGCGAGTTAGCAAAATAGTGCCACATGTCCTATTTCATATTATTTCACTAATTTCATCTTATTCCATTTCATCGCAACAGCATATCATAAGCAAGTGCAAACCCCAGCTTGCATTCATTTCCTCTCACCTTTCTTACCTGAATATCGCGTTAATGAATGAAACGAACTAGTGAAAACGAAACAATACGGTAAATCCCTATCACAAAGGTGTGTTTCCCTTTGCATTTCGATCACCTTCGTTCAACGCCTTGGTGGTTGTGTGGGAAGCACAGGTGGTAAAGCTACGCTTGGAGGAGATTAGCTGTGATCAAGACCAGCACCTTTGCCTTCAGTGCTTTGGATGTCGCTCTTAGGCACAATTTTAGTGGAAAGATGTTTTTAAGGCATAGATAAATAACTGAATAAAGAAATGAATAACTAAATAAATATAAACCAATAAATAAATAGATGAATTGATAAATGCATATATGCTTCTCAACGTGGGCAATTCGGTTGTCCAGGTAGTCAGTAGGACTTAAGGAGAGTGGGGCAACTAAGTGCGACTGAAGAAATCTGGGTCAATTTTCTTTATTATTTTATTATTTTTTTTGTTTTTTTCCCTTTGATGCCTTATTTTTTAAATGAAGTGGCTTTAAACCAAGGTTTTATGCTTTTCCAGCTAAATGGGGGGTTTATTTTTCAAATGATAAGAATTGTATATTACCACGATGGGTGGAGGACATCAGGATTTTAAAAAATGATAATAGATGGGACATGGACAAGAAAATATTAAGAAACACTGATGTAGATAAATAAGTAAATATGTGTATGTATTCGATAATTTTTATGACAGTTGTATGCAGGATTCGAACCCACTGCACTCGGCCATCCGTAGATTACCTTAACAGTCTTAGACCACTACACCACAGAAGCTAAAAATCCTTGAAACTTGGATTGATGTCACTGCTATTAGTGAACTTCTCTCATGTGTATGTATGAATAGATGATATGTGTACATATGCATGTAAATAGGTATGTAAATAGATGAATTATAAATACGCAAATAAGTGAACAAATGAATGAAAATACCCAATTATATAAATACGTAAATAGATAAATAAATGAAAAACACACACACACACACACACACACACACACACACACACACACACACACACACACACACACACACACACAGGAAATGGTGAAACTACGCCAAAGAAATACAGAATACACAGAATATCTAGAAGTGTCCGAAGTCATGAATAATCACTTCCTTCAAGTCGGTTTTCACTAGAGAGAAGGCACAATATTGGGACGAGGGAAATAAAGTGCAATCTCCCCCCATGAGTGAAACAATAATAACAGAAAAAGAAATAATGGAACATTTATCAAACCTTGATGTTAGAAAATCGCATGGCCCGGACGCAATTGCAAATTGGATTCTAAAAGAATGCAAAGAAGAACTAAAAGATAAAATATATAACAATGTTTGCTCACTTAACGAAGGAAAAGTACCAAAAGACTGGAAAAATGCTAACATTGTACCAATATATAAAGGAGGAAACAAGGAAGAACCAACTAACTATAGACAGGTCTCACTAACAAGCACTATAGCCAAAATTTGTGAGAAAATGATCAAGAATAGATGGATAAAGCACCTGTAAGGAAATAATATAATAAACTCAAGTCAATTTGGGTTCAGACAGGGAAGATCATGTACCACAAACTTAATATGTTTTTACTCAAGACTAATAGATATAGTACAAGAAAGGGGTGGATGGGCTGATTGTGCTTTCTTGGACTTAAAAAGCTTTCAACAAAGTACCACATAAAAAATTATTAAAACAAATGGAACATATAGGAATGATACAAGGCAACCTGCTAAAATGGATGGAGGACTTTCTGAATGGTAGAAAGATGAGAGTAACACTCGGAGAAAAATATTCAGATTGGAAGGAGGTGATTAGTGGAGTTCCGCAAGGATCTGTATTGGCTCCAATAATATTTGCTATTTATGTGAATGACATGGATGATGATGTGGAATGTTCCATAAGCTTCTTTGCAGACGACGCTTAATGTTAAGGAAATTAAAAACCGAAACATATTGCGAATCACTACAGGAAGATCTGAATAAGTTTTGAAAGTGGAGTCAGAAATGAGAAGTGGACTTCAGTATCAAGAAGTGTAGCATAATGGAGTTTGGAAAAAGTAAAAATAGAATATCAGGACAATATAAAATTGGAACTAAGGAAGTAAAGACAGTGGGATCTGAAAGTGATTCGGAAGCAATTATCTCAAACGACTTGTCCTCTGATAAACAGATACACAAAATTGTCGGAGAATCCCATAAATTGCTAAGATCAATAAGAGTGCCATTTACATATTTGGACGAAGAAATTATTAAAAAAAATATTAGTCACACTGATAAGGCCTAGACTAGAATATGCGGTGATATTGTGGTCATCCAATACCAAAAAGAATATAAAGAAAATCTAAAGAATCCAGAGAGCAGCCACAAAAATGGTTCCTGCACTTTCAAACTTGTTTTATGAGGAGAGACTGGCTAAATTGGAGTTACCGACTTTGGAGCAAAGAAGAGAGAGGGGACCTACTGACCACCTATAGAATCATGATGGGCACAGAAATACTCGATAGAGAGGACTTGTTAAATTGAGACAAGAGAAACACAAGAGGACATGGAAAGAAACTTAAAAGACATAGTTGTAGAAGAGATCTGAAGAAGAACAGTTTTCCACACAGAGTGGTGGACACTTGGAACAAACTGGACGAAAAAATAATGTGTGCAAAAACCATTCATGAATCTAAGGGTAAAGTAGACACTGCGAGATACAAAAGCGGGACACCACGAGCGTAGCTCCCCTTCCCGTAAAATACTAGGTAAATACACATACACCCACACCCACATTATATATATATATATATATATATATATATATATATATATACATATATATAAGTAGATAATGAATACGTAAATGATTATATAGAAACATTAATAAACTAATAAAAAAGAAAAAATGGTCATCAACATAACAATTGTATCCAAGGCTAAAACCTAAAACAGAAAGAACGAAACGACCAACATATGATTGCTTTACCTCCATATACTTTCTCTTATAGCTCAAAATTAATTAGATTAATTGTAAATGTTCCTTTTTTTTTTTTTTGCGGAGACCATGAAAAGAAAAAAACACAAGGTTCAACTTAAAACAAACCGAACATGCTTTTAAAAGTTATAATTGATATGGAAATCGGAGCAAGGGGAAAGGAGAATAGCAATGTATTTAATGTTTAAACAGTATGAATAATTTAGAATTTTTCTTGATTATGAGTAATTCAAAAATTGTAATGACATATATCTGTAACATTGTATTCAAAGTTACTAATGTGAGGTAATTTTAACAACTAAGGCATTTCTCACTATTCCATGCAACATTTTACTCTTTGACTTTTCAAAATATGAGTACAAAAAATTATATGATCCACAGCTCGTTTCTAATTGACTTCATCATGACATAAATTTGAAACCAACTTCAAAATCTAGAATATATGAATAAATGCAAAGAATAAAAATATACATGTAATAAATTTAGGTTAAGAAGTGCATGATTATACCAAAACACGCTCATGTATGTACACACATACACTGACGCACACGCACACACACACACACACACACACACACACACACACACACACACACACACACACACACACACACACACACACACACACACACACACACACACACACACACACACACACACACACACACACACACACACACACACACACACACACACACACACACACGTGAACGCATAAATATACAAAATTACAAAGGATTACAAAGGCGGAGCATGCCGACAGGAGACCTTTTGGTCCATAACTAGGTCGGATGCGGAAGCATAATCACACATATACTGACACACAAACACACACTCCATATATATATATATATATACATATATATATATATATATATATATATATATATATATATATATATATACTTACATATACCAAGGGCTTTTTCCCCCCTACACGGGAAGTATCCAAAAAGAAAAAGGCATAAAAACCACTCCCACCCATTCCATCCCCAACACACTCCTCTCCCATCCACCCACCCCCTCCCTCCCTCTTATCTTGGCACTTCTGGATGACGAGTCATCCCCACATGCTGTCCACTGCCCTGGGTCAGAGGCAGTGTCACAAGACACAGCACATCCACAGCAAGGCCGCTTCATTAATTCGGCGACCCCCCCTCTCCGTCGCCTCATGCAGAAAAGGAGAAGACGGGGAATAATCCCTTCGGGCTGCGTTAAATTACCTCTCATACACACTTCCTCACCCCCCCATCCCCACCCACTCCCCCCATGCAGCACAGCATCATCCATACACAACCCTTCTCCATTCACCCCTATCTTCTGTCCTCTCCCGTCCCTCCTCAACAGACATTCCTCTGTTTTGTAATGCCCCTTTTACCCCATCCATTCATCTCATCCTAGGACGCCACCTCATATTCACTGCCTCCACCTTTGCCTTCCACACCTCTTTTACTAATCTTTCTTCCCTCATTCTTTCCATGTGTCCAAACCATCCTAATACTCTTTCAGCAACCCTATCTCCTAGCTCCCTTTCCACCTCTGTTCTCCTTACCTCCTCATTTCTCCCTCTATCTAGCCTAGTAACCCCTATAATACTTCTCAGACACCTCATCTCAAACGCATTCAAACTCCTTCTCTCTTCCTCTCTTATGTTCCATGTTTCTGCCCCGTACAGTGCTGTCGGCACAATCACACCTTTGTATAACCTCTTAGCATCCATTCCCAGATGTCTATTTCTCATTATACTTTTTAATTCACCAAGGCATTTACTCGCTTCTCTCAATCTACATTCTACCTCCACCCCCACTCCCTTTCCTGCCACATTCGCACCCAAGTATCTAAAACTATCCACTTCCTCCAATCTCTCTCCTTTAATGCTCACTTCCAGCCTGCTGCCACTCTCCCCCCTTGTACATCTCATCACCTTACTTTTGCCCACATATATCTTCAGCTTCCTTCATTCACACACCTCAAACTCTGTTATTGGCTTCCTCAATCCCTCCTCTGATCCTGCTACAAGCGCAGTGTCGTCAGCAAACAACAACTGGCTTATTTCCCACTTTTCTCCATTTTCTTTAACCATCTCCAACCCCTGACCCGACACCCATGCATTCACCTCTCGCACCAGCCCATCCATGTATAGCTTGAACAGCCAGGGTGACAAAACACATCCCTGACGAAGTCCCACTTTACCTCAAACCATTCACTCTCTCCATTTCTAATCCTAACACAAGCTCTACTACTCTCGTAAAAACTCTTAACTGCTCTTAACAGCTTTCCTCCTATCCCATATATCTGCAATACCTCCCACAGTGCCTTCCTGTCTACCCTGTCGTAAGCCTTTTCCAAATCCATAAAAGCCCAAAAACATCCTTACATTTTCCTATAGCTTTCTCACATATCTGTCTTACCACAAAGATCTGATCTACACAACCCCTACCTGTCCTAAACCCATACTGTCCCTCATCAATTACTCCCTCTGTTCCTCTCCTAATCCTCTCAATCAAGATCCTCCCATAAGCCTTCCCAGCTACACTCAACAAGCTGATCCCTCTGAAACTACTACACTCACACTTGTCCCCCTTTCCCTTGTAAAGCGAAACAATACAGGCACTCCTCCAGTCCTCTGGCAGTCTACCCTCTCTTAAACAAACATTAAATAACCTCACCAGCCAGTCCACCATCACTGTACCTCCTTTCTTCAGACTTTCTGCATGGCATCCATCTAACCCAGGTCCCTTACCTGCTCTCATCATCTTAACAGCTGCTTTCACTTCATCTTTCCCTATTTCTCCTCCATTTTCCTCACTCATCACTCTCATTTTCTTAGTGCTTCCCACTGCAACTACCTTTCCCTCCCTATCTTCCTTCACATTTAGCAACTCCCTAAAATATCCTGCCCACCTTCCTCTCACTGCCTCCTCTTCCATTATCATCTCTCCATCAGCACCTTTTACCTTTTCTTCTGTATTTGATTTGCCTCCTCTTCCTTTCTTAATTTCTTTCCAAATAATCTTTTCATTACTTTCAAATTTTTCTGTCATACTCTTACCCCATCTCACATCTGCTCTCCTCTTTGCTTCCATTATATTATGCTTAACTTCCCTTCTCTTTACTTTGTACCTCTCATACGATTCCCTCTTCCTAATTTGTAGCCAATCTATAAAAACCTGTTTCTTCTCCTCTACACTCTTCTGTGCTTCCTCATCCTGCCACTCACCACCCTTCCTTCTATTTCCTCCCGCCCTCCTTGTTTCACACACCATATTTGCACACCTTATGACTCCCTCCTTGAATCATCCCCATTCCTCCTCCACTCCTAGTTCTACTCTATCCTTCACTCCCTCCCACTCCTCTCTCAGGTTCTTATACTCCTCATTTTCTTTCTCATTTCAGCAGTTCACTCTAAGTACCTCCCTACCTTTTGCCCTTTTCTTCTTTCTCCACCTATTCTCCACTCTCAATTTACCTTCCACCAGAAAATCATTTGATATTCCCCTTAGAACATATACATCCTTAACTCTTCCTACCATACTCCTGGTCACCACTATATAGTCCATTAACGCTCTATCTGCCACCCTTCCATCCACCACCCTCTCCCATGTGCACGTATGCTTGACTTTCTTCCTAAACACTGTATCTGCTATCATCAACTCTTTCAAGACACATCTCCACCATCAATTCTCCACGACGATTTTTACTTGGAACTCCATACTTCCCAATCACTCCGTCTATTGGTTCGTTTCCTACCCTACCATTAAGGTCTACCAATACAACTACAATTACATTTCTCCCTAATCCCTCTATGCACTTTTCCTTTGAAAAAGCATACCTGCGAAACTAGTCAGGAATAAACTCGGACTAAGACTCTTGTGTTTCCTACTCCACTTACATCATATATGTATATATATATATATATATATATATATATATATTGTAACGTAATATTAGATATTACGTCATATGTGTAATTGTTATAGAATTGTGTTCCTTTGTATTACATAACTATGTTCATATTTCTTGTATGTATTGTAACAATGTTAAGCAGTAACGCCCGTCCACTATATGTAATCTTGCCTACGTGCGGAGAGGTGCGCACTCTTGTAGAACAAACAGACAAGCGAAATCCTGAATAGTTCGGAGCGCACAGATTTGACAGTTACTAAATAAATAGATTGTTCAAGCAAGTCGAGGGTCCTAAAACTACCCATGTTGACGTGTTAACTTACCCTCCTCCTCACCCGCACCCTTAACCGGAAGTATCCCGCTTCCGGTCCAATGGTATATAAGCGGTTGAAACCGCTCATTCCTTGTCATATTCCCACATATTGATCTCTTGATAAAAACTAGAAGGTTTAGATTCATGAGACGATTGGTGTGAAGTGATCACCCTTTTTGCCTACATTACGTGTCTGATATACATTGCATTACTTTACTTATATTTGTACTTATTACTTATTCTGATGCATGTTCCTGATCTCTGTGTACTTAGATAGTACCATATTGTATACGTATCTTGTGTTTCTTATTTGAACGATAATTTCCATATTCTCATAATCGTGTACGGTCCCATTGACCCTACTGCCCATTCTCTTTTGTGTTGATTGCCTGTAAATATTTTCCATTAATAATTTCGTTTACTAGTTTTATCGCTAGTTTAATATTCCTTTCCTGGAATCTTCTTTGTTACCTTTACTTCTAGTCTTACGAATTATCTAGGCCCTGACCAGATAGTTCAGTCCTACAGTGGCTTCTAGAAGTGCGCTGGTTCTTAAGCACTTAGACGTTATACGTAACGTCTCTTCACATACCAGCAGCCCGTAACAAAGTGGCGACCCTTGCCAAGGATATTGGATCAGGTATTTAACACATTCTTATAGAGATGGATGATATAGTTCAAGAATTCGTTCAAAATCCCAAGGTAAGTTTCTTAAAGAAACAAACTAAAGACACTTTGATAGAAATAGGCAAGCACTTTGGAGTAGACATTGATACAAGTTTACGAAAGAAAAAAATACTTCAGGAACTTGTTGAAAATCTGATCGAAGATGAGATATTATCTCCAGAAGAGATTACAGCTATACAAATTCCTTCAAATAGGTTAGAAATGGAGGCACGACTAACCGAACTTAAGATTAAGGAGATTGAATTAAAGGTCAGGAGAGTAGATTTTGAGGAGGAAGCTAAATTGAAACAAATGCAAATTGAGGCAGAATTTAAAGCTAAAGAGGAGGAAACTAAACTGAAACAAATGCAAATTGAGGCAGAATTTAAAGCTAGAGAAGAGGAAACTAAAATCAAATTGGCAGAATTTAGAGCTAGAGAAGAGGAAGCTAAGGTGAAACAAGTAGCTAAAGAGGAGGAAACTAAACTGAAACAAATGCAAATTGAGGCAGAATTTAAAGCTAGAGAAGACGAAACTAAAGTCAAATTGGCAGAGTTAGAATTAAAGAAGGCAGAAGTAGAAGCTAGGATTGTTGATAGACAACCCGTAGTTCAGGAAGGTCGTATAGATATTTCCAAGTATGTAAAACTTCTACCCCAATTTTCAGAAGGAGAGCCAGAAATTTTCTTTCTTCAGTGGGAAAAATTGGCGCAACAGTTACAAATCCCTAAAGAAAATTGGCCATTAATCATTCAAACACAATTTAAGGGTAAGGCTCAGCAAATTTATACTTCTCTTTCAGAAGCAGAAAGCGAGTATGATAATATGAAAGCTTGTATTTTAAAAGCTTATGAACTAATACCAGAGGCCTATAGACAGAAATTCCGTAATTATAGGAAGACACCTCAGTTAACATACGTAGAATATGCGGCTCAACAAGAGAGGTTATTCAATAGGTGGTGTTTGGCTAGTGAAACGGACACCTTAGATAGACTTAAACAGTTGATTTTGTTGGAGCAGTTTAAGAATACCTTAGAGACAGATCTTAGGATTTTTATAGATGATCATGTTCCCGAAACTTTAACTAAAGCTGCTGTACTGGCTGATGAGTTCACACTAAATCATAAACCTAAGTCAAGACAAATGGAATCCCAAAAGTCAAAGTCATATATTCCAGATTCAACAAAATACTCTGATCCTTGGGCCCCAAAGAAACGCTTTGAAAATCAGTCTAGCCCATCACATTTCAGTTACAGGTCTGATTTCAATCAATATCCTCCAAACCAACCTTGGCAAAGAATGGAAAGGTTTAAGACTAATCCCCCTGTAACTTGTTCATATTGTAAACAGGTTGGCCATCACATTTCTAATTGCAGAAAGAGACTGACACCCTCATTCTCCAATAAGACACCAACTCTTGTAAGTAATATAAAATCAGATGATTCAAAATCCTCTATTCAGGATACACTACCAAAGAAGCCGGTATTGTCAAGTAATGTAGAACCCCCCTCATCAGATCATGATCCTTGTTTCAAACCATTTGTATCTTCAGGAACTATATCTCATAGTAGTAGTTCACAACAATATCCTATTTCCATACTCCGAGACACAGGAGCAAAGCAAAGTCTGATTTTAAATTCTGTCTTGCAGAATCTGGGTGAGTCATATACAGGTTATGATATATTGATAGAAGGAGTTGGAGGAATTGTAAAATGTCCATTACATAATGTTTTCTTGCGGTCTGATTTAACAACCGGAATGGTTAAAGTAGCAGGAGTAGACTCTCTTCCCATAGTAGGAATATCCTTATTGTTGGCCAATGACATCGCTGGAAGCAAAGTCATTTCTCCCTTAATAACAAATAACCCTAAGACCTCAGCAGAACCTTCAGATAACTTACAGTTGTTTCCCGCTTGTGCTGTAACCAGATCTCAGTACAAGAAATCTGAAGAGGAGACCTATAATTTAGAATCCCTATTCTCCCAAACTGACCCATCTTCTTCTTCACCAGTTTCTCTATCTAGAGCAGAATTAATCAAAGAACAGAAGTCAGATCATTCTCTTAAAAATTTGTACGAGATTGTTTCATCTCCAGAAGAAGTTGAAAATATGTCACGAGGTTTCTATATAGAAAACGGAGTCCTAATGCGAAAATGGAGAGCATCCACCGCAACCGCTGACCAGCCATGGCAAGTAAGGAATCAAATAGTCCTCCCTCTTGGTTTCAGGAATAATGTTCTAAGATTGGCTCATGATACTCCCTTAGCAGGTCACTTAGGGGTAAGAAAGACCTTGTTCAACATAACCCAACATTTCCATTGGCCCACGGTTGTCAAAGATGTTGCCCAATATTGTAAAACATGTCATACATGTCAACTTGTAGGTAAGCCCAACCAGAAAATTGTAGAAGCTCCACTCCATCCCATTCCTGTAATGGAAGAGCCATTTAAAAAAGTTCTTATTGACTGTGTAGGACCTTTACCTCCTTCAAGTAAAGGAAATCAGTACATTCTCACAATCATGTGTATGAGCACTCGTTTTCCAGAAGCCATTCCTTTGAAAAATATTAAAGCTCAAAACATAATCAGAGAAATGTTGAAATATTTCACTATGGTAGGATTTCCCAAGAACATTCAAAGTGATCAAGGAAGTAATTTTCTTTCCAACAAGTTTAGAGAAACTCTTGTAACACTAGGTATAAATCATGTAACTTCCTCCGCCTATCATCCTCAATCACAAGGTGCTCTAGAGCGCTTTCACCAAACGCTCAAGACAATGTTAAGAATCTTCTGTGCTGAGAACACTCGAAATTGGGAAGAGTGTTCGCCACCCGAACAACAATTCAAGAAAGCCTTGGATTCAGCCCGTCAGAATTAGTCTTCGGTCATGAAGTCCGTGGCCCCCTAAAGATACTTCATGAACAATGGATGAAAGAAGAACCACCAGTTCCTTCTTTGAAATACGTGTCCCAGGTCACCGAGAAGTTGTTAGAAGCTTGGAAGTTGGCAAGAGAGAACTTGACGAATGCTCAACGAGTAATGAAAGGTCGGTATGATAAAAATTCTAAACTTAGAACTTTCTCTCCAGGAGATCAAGTGTTACTTTATCTTCCCATACCAGGAGATCCATTGCAGGCTAAATACAAAGGACCCTATGAAGTCTTGTCCAGAGCCAGTGATCTCAACTACATAATCAAAACTCCAGACAGAAGAAAGAGTTCCCGTCTCTGTCACATAAATACCTTAAAACCTTATCATTTCAGAGATCCAATTCCAATTTGCAGCTCTACCACAATAGAATCGGAAGAGCCTCCTGATAACCTGCCTAATCCTCCTGAGATTCCCTTGGAAAACTCTCAGATACTACAAAATCTTCAGATAAAAGTAGGACACTTATCTGAGAAACAAGATGTAGCAGAACCATTGACTGACCTGTTGAGAAAAGACCACGACTTCTTGTGGACACCTACCTGTGAGACGGCCTTCAAAAACCTGAAGTCCCTTCTCACTAACGCACCAGTTCTAAGGGCACCCGATTTCCAACGACCCTTTCTTCTGCAAGTCGACGCCAGCGACACCGGTATCGGTGCCGCCCTCTTGCAAGAACACAACGAAGTTCTTCACACTATCGCCTACTACAGCAAGAAGCTGTCCCCTGCGCAAAAGAACTACTCCATACTTTCTAGAACATAGCTTTTCAACAGAAAGTGAAAAGCTTTCCCAAACGGTGGAGGTGTAACGTAATATTAGATATTACGTCATATGTGTAATTGTTATAGAATTGTGTTCCTTTGTATTACATAACTATGTTCATATTTCTTGTATGTATTGTAACAATGTTAAGCAGTAACGCCCGTCCACTATATGTAATCTTGCCTACGTGCGGAGAGGTGCGCACTCTTGTAGAACAAACAGACAAGCGAAATCCTGAATAGTTCGGAGCGCACAGATTTGACAGTTACTAAATAAATAGATTGTTCAAGCAAGTCGAGGGTCCTAAAACTACCCATGTTGACGTGTTAACTTACCCTCCTCCTCACCCGCACCCTTAACCGGAAGTATCCCGCTTCCGGTCCAATGGTATATAAGCGGTTGAAACCGCTCATTCCTTGTCATATTCCCACATATTGATCTCTTGATAAAAACTAGAAGGTTTAGATTCATGAGACGATTGGTGTGAAGTGATCACCCTTTTTGCCTACATTACGTGTCTGATATACATTGCATTACTTTACTTATATTTGTACTTATTACTTATTCTGATGCATGTTCCTGATCTCTGTGTACTTAGATAGTACCATATTGTATACGTATCTTGTGTTTCTTATTTGAACGATAATTTCCATATTCTCATAATCGTGTACGGTCCCATTGACCCTACTGCCCATTCTCTTTTGTGTTGATTGCCTGTAAATATTTTCCATTAATAATTTCGTTTACTAGTTTTATCGCTAGTTTAATATTCCTTTCCTGGAATCTTCTTTGTTACCTTTACTTCTAGTCTTACGAATTATCTAGGCCCTGACCAGATAGTTCAGTCCTACAGTGGCTTCTAGAAGTGCGCTGGTTCTTAAGCACTTAGACGTTATACGTAACGTCTCTTCACATACCAGCAGCCCGTAACAATATATATATATATATATATATGTGTGTGTGTGTGTGTGTGTGTGTGTGTGTGTGTGTGTGTGTGTGTACACACACACACAACTCTTCAACAACAGCTTCTCTCTCACATTAATCTATGAGCTGAACTACAATCCAACCCTTCCCCTTTTGGGCATTCTTGTTGTTTGAAAGCGAATCAATTCACCACCGAATTGTTGGTCCACTAAAGATCTAAAGAGATACGAAGTGTCGTTGTTTTCTTTGTTAGTCTGATGGAAGGCCTCTCCCAAATTTCCTCTCGAGTCACACGACAGCGCAAAATTTGTTACACCATTCCTGCAAACCTTCTTTTTTTGTTTTTCATTTTCCCTGTATTGCCATCTCACGATACCCAGTTAGTAACACATTTGGGTAAAACTCCAGAGTCATCCAAGCACGGATATCTAACATGAAATTTACGTTGCCGCAATAGCTCCTGACCCAATATAAACTAACTTAACCTAACCTAAGATAACGCAAAAATTCGATAGAAGAAATAGAGCTTTCACATGCAAAATAGAAAGAAGGGAAAAATGCGCTTGTATGATACTGGAATATAACCCAAACTTGTTCCATTTTCTTTTATGAACAGAGACTTTCCCACACTGTAGTTCTTAAATCTCCACAAACACTGAACTACACAAGAGTTCTCATTTTTGGTCAACAAAGATCACATCCAAAGAGAGAGGAAAAAAATATCAAACAGAAGATGGGTTCCGTATGTTCAACAACTCACAGTGGCAACATCACCACCGACTATAGAACTATAAAACGCTTATGACTATAGATTATAGACCTATAGAACACTGTATAACTATAGTACGATTATAGAACTCTTATGAACACTGAGCACTCACGAGACGAAAAAGAAACACTAACAAACTAAAATTGTATCCTCGAACGAAACACGAAAGAGCAACCAAAAAAGTGAACTACGTTAACTAGCTGAACTAAGTTAGTTAACTAACTAGGAGTAACTAAGAAGGGTAACTAACACGACTAAACACCAACTGACCAAAGGATCCTTCTCTCGTCTCCTGTCTTTTTGTAATTGGGGTAGTCTTGTCAAATCACCAACCAACCAAAGAATCTTTCCCCCGGCGCCTGTCTTTTTGTAATTGGGGTAGTCTTGTCAAAGCATACACCTTCTTCGTATATAATCAAATCCTATTTCCCGCCTCTCTCACCTAAGCAGCTTGTGGACGAAGGGTTGCCTCTGTTAAAGTCGATAAGTATATTAGACTGAGCATAAGAAATGTCACAGTCTGCAAATGGTCACCACGGACATATAGTTCCACGATGAAGGTTAGTCATCCTAGTGAAAATTTACATAAACTACATCTAAAGTGTAGACAGGCAGCAAATCTTTTGACATACAAATTTTGTTGAAGGTGATGTTAACGTCTGCGTTGATTATTTCCTCGCAGATGGAAATTTGAGTTCTAAGAATTCAGCGTAGAACTTGTCCGGAAGAGTTCATAACTAAAGAAACCATCTGCAAGAAAATAATAAATGCAGAAAGTGGAATCACCTTCAACTTAATTCACATAAACTATATTGAAAATAAAACATACTGGGGAACTTGAACATGCAACCTGCCACAACATACTCTACTTCAAATACATAAAAACAGAGAGCCTAATCATCAAACAAGGTACTTCCCTTAAACAGTCATCATCCAAGAAGTCAACACTGCATACAAATATTCATACAGCGTTCGTGATAATGAACAGAACATCTCTCATCATAAAATCCTACCTAGGAGACTCCTCTCCTGATAGATGCTACCCTGAAATCACGCCTGAAACAAATACAACGTCACATTTACTAGACATCCGCTCCATAATCACACCATTGCCCACGAAGAGGACGTCAACAGCAGGTCGTCATGTCCCAGGCGGTTGTTGCTTGCCATAAAGAACCTGCTACCGGCACTGGTGCAAGGACGTTCTGATATGTCACATGAAGACCAGCCAGATTGACCACAATATATGGGAGAAGAACGGTGAGGATAGTAAGAAGTAGCGACGAAATATCAACGGAACTAAGGCAGCTGTGGAGCAGAAATGCCACGAATCCTACCTTAAAAAAATAAATAAATAAATAAATAAGCACGAAACTTCGTCACACATTACCAACAACGACACAGCTTCAGTGCATCCTATATGGACGTTTCTGTCGCACTAGAGCAAGACTAATGTCCCACAGAAGGGCTTGCCAATAAAAATAAAATAATGATAAATAAGATATACTCCCTCACACCGCAGTCATGATGGAAACCGATGGACTGCCGACAGCTACTAACATTGAGCTAACGTATCACCACATGCTCACCAATCACCTGAAAACTTTATCCCCCGAATCGATCCTCTCTTCGTCCAGGCACCCAGGACATCCTGTCACTCCCAGGAAGGGACACGTTCAGGTGCCAAGTCTGAGCACCCGTTTGAGGTTCCTTGTGGGTTTGTGGCTCATTAGTCCTGTCAGGGCCACCAGTTCCTAACTGCGTCACACCTGGCCGTGGCTCCAGGTAACGAGGGTACGTTGCAGAGTGTGTTTATAGGTATACATGTATTTTACACAATCATATATACTCAGTTGTTTTATAATAAGGGGCTTCAGCTTTATGTGTGTATGTATGCATGGATATGTATATATGTATGTATAAATGTATGTGTGTATACAGATATAGGTATACGATACATATATCCACTTTTTTTTTTACTTAGATTTGTATGTTCTGTATGTTATGGAAATCATGAAAGGAAACAAAGGAAATGTGTACGTGAAAGTAGAGATCAGAATCTGACATTCTAGAATGAAACTGACAGAGTAGTGAGAGAAAAAATGTAGATGACATACATTTCAGAATGAAACTGACAGAAGAGTAACAAGAGAGAAAATATACTGAAACTGACACAAGAATATTAAGAGAAAAATATATACACAATAACAGTCCAACAGTAAAACTGACACAGGATTAGTAGGAGAAAAAATGTACATAAAAACAGTCCTCGAGTCCTTCCATAGATCTCTTCAGTTAGAAACTCTCGATGATTGTTTGTGTTGTATTAGTTTGGGTTTTTTGTCTACGTCACCGGTTGGTAGGAAGAAAACGAGGAGCGGTTGCCGGTTGTCAAGCCTCTTTACGTTAAAAAGAAAACGGAGGAAAAATAGTCAAATTCAGTAGTGAGAAATCTTTGGTCTGTTAATTTGATATATTTCATTTATAAAAAAAAGTGTAATGTCTTAAAGGCTTCGCAAACTGTAGAATAGAATTACGATTTTTAGAAATCTCAATACGTCGAGATTTTCAGTCACAATGTCCATAGGAATGTAGATCGTAGAAAAATCGGTAATCTGCTTATGGCAGAAAGTCTGTGGACTTAACCTCCCTTTCCCTGGGAACTCAAATATCACGCCCTGTGGAGGAAAGAAATTCTCCCCACAATCCTAAAATACTCCCTAAAGATTATGCAGAGCAATGGCGTAATTTGCTCCGCCCCCCCCCTACCAAATGATAATAATAATAACAACATAAAAAAGGACCAATATTCCAAAGATCTTTGTGAAAATCTAAGGTTGTAACTTCTCCCAGTGGAGTACTAAGGTCTTCCACCCAGGGGTGGTTCCCCTCCTCCTCCTCCTCCTCCTCCTCCTCCTCCTCCTCCTCCTCCTCCTCCTCCTCCTCCTCCTCCTCCTCCTTTTCCTCCTCCTACTCCAACTCCTCCTCCTCCTCCTCCTCCTCCTCCTCCTCCTCCTCCTCCTCCTCCTCCTCCTCCTCCTCCTCCTCCTCCTCCTCCTCCTCCTCCTCCTCCTCCTCCTCCTCCTCCTCCCCCTCCTCCTCCTCCTCCTCCTCCTCCTCCTCTGGGTTGCGCCGAACACAGACACCATTTCGTTCTTGTTTCGAAGTGTGGACGAGGAAGTTCTTAAAGGAGATGGATCGCTCATTGCAATCAGAAAATAGCTAAGTTTTACACACTTGATCTAATTCCCAAATGATGTCTTCAAAGGCAATTTTGAAATTGCAATTTTATTACATTAAGTACACATTACTTGATTTTATCTTACAAACGTATTTCATTATACATATATATATATATATATATATATACACATATATATTATATACATTATATACATATATACAGATGTGTACGTATGTGCACATTCAAACCAATATACATTTACATATACTTATAAATATACATGTAAAAAATAAACATGACTGTATATCATGCATATGAATATACATATATACATACATACATATACCAAGGCTTTTTCCACCTTACAAGGGAGGTAGAGGTAGCCAAAAAGGAAAAGGCATAAAATCATTCCCACCCATTCCATCCCTGAATACACTCCACACCCCTCCACCCTCCCTCCCATCCCAGCACCTTCCGGATGACGGGTCATCCCTGCACCTTGTCCACTGCCATGGGTCAGAAGCAGTGTCGCAAGACATAGCAAATCCACAGCAAGGCCGCTTCATTAAATCGGCGACCCCCCCTCTCCGTCCCCCACATGCATATTTTTTTCAATACATATATATTTATACATATATTACATATATATATATACATCTGCATATACATACAATACAAATATTTCGCTCAGGGTGACATTTGTAGCATTTCAATTTAACTCAAACCTTTAAGAGTTAGATATACACATCAATAACTCGGAGTTAGTTCTAGTGAACGCTATGAACAGTAGAAGATAAAAATAACCAGCAATCTTACATGATTGGTTTCGATTCACAGAATAATAATTAATAGCTCTGGGCCGTAGAAGTTTCATGAATTAATTATCTAATATAAGGACTGCATGAACTTTAGTAATTGATACTTTATTCTGGCATTGTTAGTATAAAAAATACACAAGCATATTTTAATGTGGTCATCACATAACATTCAGTACTTACCAACATGGATTAAGCAACAAAACGGACACAGTCACACTTCCAGGATATCTTCCAGAGTCATACACATTTTCATAGACTGCGAAGCAGTGGTAACATAATCACAAACACAATATATCTGGGGCGAAGGACACTCATGGTAAAATATGATATTGAAGGTAGCTCAGCAAAAACACCTGTGACAATACAGCTTCGAGATTCCGTTGTATTAATAAAATTTCAAATCAAAATTGCATTTATTATGATACATAAATGTATACAAAAAACCCTGCATGCCAATCAGAGGAAAAAGTTGATTTACATAATTAAATTCAAAAGCGAGGGTAGGACATTAAAGAATGATTCTATATCAACGAGGCCAAGCGTGAATATAACAGTCAAACAGAAGACTTATAAGCCATCATAAGCATAAAGAACTTCATATCCAATCACAACGCCCCAAGCAATTATGACGTCATATCTAGTGGCGTGGACCAATGAGAAGCCAGAATACGTACCCATACTCGCCCTTATTTAGCCTTAAGAACAATTTCTGATAATCTTTAAGACAGATTACCTGGCTTGTCTCTATGCCAGTAAAGGTTTATTTGATACAACAAAGATCCAATGTACGCAGAAGCCTCTTCAAACTTGCCGACCATGTCTTAGTATATAAAATAAATAAATAAATAAATAGATAAAATCTCTCATTCTCTAAAATAAATTGTGACAATTTGTCTATAGAACGGTAAAATTATTTTGCCGCTCACTGGCTATTTCTGGTTTTTCTAAAGACGAAAAGATGAAAAAAGGAGAGAGAAGTTTGATTTGCCCCTCATTTGGTAGATACAGAGTAAAACTCGAAGGCCAAACCCCCTGCGAAGCATGGACTGGCGCAGCCGGTAGCTCACATCCATTTAAACTTTGCTCACTTTTTTTTTTTTTTTTTTTTTTTTTTTTTTACTATATTGTGTGAGACAGTGGGTAGCGTCACTTCCTAAGGCGCATGAAGCCCGGGTTCGGTCATGGTAATTGCAAGGCAATTATTGACACACTCTTGTAGTTCACCAATTTCTCTCTGCCTTAAACGAGTGTCGCATTTCAATGGGAACATTATGAAGGTGAGGAACCTACGCCAGGAGGTGCTGAGTAGATGCGGCCGAAGCCGTCACCTTAGCCCTAGGGGACTGATGGAGAAGGTGACAGTTACTGCTGAGAAGAGGAGTGCGGGAATCAAACTCACAACCAAGCTAATGCGGGACCACCAAAATCGCTTCCGATTACGCCACAATGTTCTATTCACAAACATTCATTTCAACAAACCCAAAAAGACCGAATGCACCAACAATATATATATATATATATATATATATATATATATATATATATATATATATATTCAATTCACCCGCTTAATGGCAAATCCCTAATAAAGAAAAACGAGAATACAAAAAAAAAAAAACTTAATACAACAATGCTGTCGTTTTTAACTCCACGTGTATTACTGGGAAACCTGCTCCCATTCTTTACTATATATATATATATATATATATATATATATATATATATATATATATATATATATATATATATATGAGTGGAATGTGGAAAGGAGACACAGGATAAGGTAGAAGTGATATATTCCTCTAACGTTTCGACGGATGTCTTCCTCAGAGAGACTACAAACAAAGAGGTTTTATGGTTTTATATATATATATACATATATATATATATATATATATATATATATATATTTATATATAAATCAGTCAATCAAATCAGCCATCCTGAGTCCACTGCTGAACAAATGCCTCATTCATAGCATTCCATAAATCACACGACCGCGCTATTCTCTGCCACGTCACTCCTGCAAACTTCTCGATCTCGTCTCTCCACCTTCAGTCTGGTCTACCTCTTCCACGCTTCCTATTTCGCTGCGTCCACTCAGTAACACACTTGCTCCGTCGCTCATCAGTCGTTCGCACTAACTTACCTGCCCAATTCCACATTCTCTCTTTTACTGCTTCCACAATATTTACGTAGTTGTATTTTACGGGACGAGAGCTAAGCTCGTAGTGACCCGTTTTCGTATCTCTCCGCATCCAATTTATTCTTAAAATCGTGTATAGTTTTGGCATTCACTGTTTCTCTGTTCGGTTTGTTCCAGACATCAATCACTGTATGTGGGAAGCTATTCTTTGTCAGGTCTCTTCTATAGGTTTCCTTCTTTGGTTACTTTTCATGTCCTCTTGTTTCTTTTATGTCCCACTTTAGAAAGTCATCTCTATCGAAGATTTCCATCCCTTTCATAATTCTGTAAATGGTCAATAAATCACCTCTTTCTCCTCTCTGTTCCAGTGTTGACAGATGTAGTTTCTTCAATCTTTGTTCATAAGTCAGAGTTGCCAGTGTAGGTGCCATTTTTGCCGCTGCTCTTTGAATTCTTTCTAATTTTCCTATGTTCTTCTTTGTGCTGGGTGCCCACAATGTTGCGATATATTCTAGTTTAGGTTTTATCCGTGTAACCACTATTTTTTAACCATCTCGTCTATGTAGTTGAAAGCCACTTTCATTGATCTTAGTAAGTTAAAAGTCTCTCCAAATAATTTGATGACGTATTTGTCAGGTGTCAAGTCGATTGAGATGATTACTCCTAGGTCCCTTTCTGAATTGACTTTTTTATTTCTTTGTTTCCAATTTTGTATTGACCCGATACTCTATTTTTGCTTTTTTTCAAATTCTATTATGCTTCATATCTTAATGTTAAAGCTCATCTCACATCTCTGACTCCATTCCCATATTTTGTCAAGGTCTTCTTGTAGTAATCTACAGTCTTCTTCCGTTTTTACTCTCGTAAGTAATTTGGCATCGAAGGCAAAGAAGTTCATGTAACAATTTACTCCCTCATCCATATCATTTATATATATGGCAAACATTAAAGGAGCCAATACAGAGCCTTGCGGGACTCCACTTTTCACATCTTCCCAGTTAGAATTTTTTTCTCTAAGTACCACTCTCATTTTTCTTCCAATTAAGAAGTCCTTCATCTATTCTAGCAGCTTACCCTGTATTCCTCCTATTATTTCAATTATTCTTATTAATTTTTATGTGGTACCTTTTCGAACGCCGCCTGCAAATCCAAGAAAGCGCAATCTACCCAGCCATCTCTATCTTGTACTATCTCAATTATTCTCGAGTAAAAGCAAATTAGGTTTGTGGTACACGATCTTCCACTTCTAAAGCCAAATTGTTTAAGGTTTATTATTTTATTTTCCTCCGTTTATTTCTGATGACTTTTTCACATATTTTTGCTACTGTGCTTGTGTGTGTGTGTGTGTGTGTGTGTGTGTGTGTGTGTGTGTGTGTGTGTGTGTGTGTGTGTGTGTGTGTGTGTGTGTGTGTGTGTGTGTGTGTGTGTGTGTGTGTGTGTGTGTGTGTGTGTGTGTGTGTGTGTGATTCACCATGGTCTTGGATCACATGTTGAACTCGTGATCGACAGCTACTACCCTCCCGGATGAGAGCTCAGAGCTCATATATGACCGATCTATGAGTGATACTGTGCCTTTACACGCACACACACACACACACACACACACACACACGCACACACACACACACACACACACACACACACACACACACACACACACACACACACACACACAACTCTCCACCCACGAGAGTTAGAGTAACGATTCACAGCGCAATGATACTGAAATTATTTCAGACCTGGGAAAGATTCGAACCCGGACCTTCGTAGTGGCAGCCGAGAACTATCAACAGCGCCATCGTGCGCGCGCGTGTGTGTGTATATGGGTGTGTGTGTGTGTAATGTTGATACAATAACAGGTGATGTATTTTAGTTTGACGCCAACACGTAGAAACATTGACCAAATTGTGAGGAATCCATTGTTCTAGCCAAAGGTCTAAACAGAAAGGACCGTAAGGTCGTTGAGTCACTCTGCATCCCTAATTACAGCGGTACTAACAAAAGGACAGATCTTCAAAAGGACAAAAGCCACAGCGACATTTGCCCCTCCGGCAATTGAGCCAAAGACCAGCCGGCTCATTTTAGATGCTCCAATATTCCTCGCATTACGTACTTTTTTTTCATCACCATTACAGTTTTTCCTAACTTTACTTTCTCTTTCTTCTTCTTATATTGTATTATATAATAGTGTATCATGCTATAATATATTACATTATACTATCTATTATATATATTACGTATATACTATATTGAATTGTTATATGTTTTATTATGTTATGTCATGTTAGTTATATTACGTTATATATATATATATATATATATATACATATATATATATAATCATATATGTATATATATATACATATATATATATAATCATATATGTATATACTGTACTGTGTATATAGTTTTGGGGGTATATAGCTATGTGTATACAAATATGTGAGTGTGTGTTCTTATTTTATATTTTTAATTCATTCTCATTTTGTTTGTTCTTGTAATCATCAATACCTGTCTATCGCCATTTACATTACTGGTAACAGGGGAAGGCCCCATCGACCCAGAAAGGTCCTTCTGTACCCCCCTCCCCCCAAAAAAACAACAACAACAGAGACCCTTTACCATTTATCCTTTAAGAAAATTCATTTGCGAAATTTGGTTGCAATAAACTTCGATTAACAAACACACACACACATACACACACACACACACACACACACACACACACACACACACACACACACACACACACACACACACACACAGGGCTGAAAAAGTTTCAGTATCGCTTCGCTGCGGGGTGTTACTCCAACTCTCGTGGGAGGGGAGCTGGGTGTATGTGTGCATGTAAGGTCACAGTACTACCCATAGATCGGTCATGTATGAGTTCTGAGGTCTCATCCGGGAGGTTAATAATTGTCGATCACGAGTCCAACACGTGATCCAAGACTATGGTGAATCACACACACACACACACACACACACACACACACACACACACACACACACACACACACACACACACACACAACGACTCGTGGCGCAGTGGTAGAGTTCTCGGCTGCCACTATGATGGTCCGGGTTCAAATCCCGCCCAGGGCTGGAATAATTTCACTATAGCCGCATTGCGAGTCGTTACTCCAACTCTCGTGGGCGGGGAGTTGGGTGTATGTGTGCGTGTAAGGTCGCAGCATTACCCATAGAACAGTCATATACAGGGTATGAGCTCTGGGTTCTCTTCCTGGAGGGAAATAGCTGTCGATCACGAGTCAAACACGTGATCCAAAGATCATGGTGAATTACATATACAGGTGGATGAAGTTCAAGATAATACTGTCCCCCCAACCATGATATACAAGGGATTACAAACGAGATCCAAATAGCAACAGATTGGTCTTAATGGGGCTGTTTGCGAATTGAAAGTGGGTGTGAATAGTGGCAACAGTTAAGAACTACTGAATTAATGTAAGTATAAAGGGCCATTTACACGGTCAAACAGTTTGACAAACCCGGTTTGTCGGACAAGTGGTTGGAGTGATGTTTGACCGTGAGGATGGGGTATTTGGTCGTCAAACACGTTTGTCGAACGTGTTTGACAACCAAATACCCTATTCACACGGTCAAACATCACTTCAAACACTTGTTTGACAAACCGGGTTTGTCAAACCGTTTGGCCGTCTAAATGCCCCTTAAGAACTCGCAATACCGAGAAATCATTTAGATTGTGGCTGGGCTCCACATGATTATTTAGAAATTTTTTGATGTTTCAATTGTACCTAGACTCACAATATAAACAGACAGTCCCCTTCCTTTCGTTGCTTTATGGAGAACAAAATCTTCATCCATTTTTGTTTCTTGGGTTAATATGTATAAATATCTTAGGAAATTCAGTAATTTACGATATTTTGTTTCTTTCTCAAAAAGTGTTGACATGTTCATAGCATTGAGGTAATTTTTTATGCTGACAATTGTTTGATAAGATTAAGTCCTTTGTTAACATGATTTGATATCATTAGTGTACGTTTTATTGTCTATTTTAGAAATGCCCAGCAAGAAATGGAATCAGGTAATAATAATGTGAATATTTCTGAATATTGTATATGAATATATCAGCGGTCTTATATCTATAAAAGCTGTACTACATTTTTACTGGGTTTAAATAGGTAACTTTTTTTTTTTTTTTTTTTTTTTTTTTACTGAAGGTGTGTAACAGTATATGTGCGAAAGATGCATATATAGTATATGTATTCTGTAACTTATATAAAGATTCTGTCTTTAAAAGCAATGTAAGATATAGTTTGTAGATTGACTTGTATACTGGATCATACTAACTTTAAGAAAGCTGTATAATGTATTATGCTGTATACTATATTTTGGCCAATAAAATAAACTAGAAAACTATGCCGTGGATAAATCTGCTAA
>NC_134814.1:4942994-4950494 GCF_046742065.1 Oratosquilla oratoria
GGAGATACGAGTATTGAGGTTCTTTGTCTCTCGTCGTTCTCAGATCGAGTTCGACAAGATTACACCTGGAGATACGAGTATTGAGGTTCCTTGTCTCTCGTCGTTCTCAGATCGAGTTCGACAAGATTACACCTGGAGATACGAGTATTGAGGTTCTTTGTCTCTCGTCGTTCTCAGATCGAGTTCGACAAGATTACACCTGGAGATACGGGTATTGAGGTTCTTTGTCTCTCGTCGTTCTCAGATCGAGTTCGACAAGATTACACCTGGAGATACGAGTATTGAGGTTCTTTGTCTCTCGTCGTTCTCAGATCGAGTTCGACAAGATTACACCTGGAGATACGAGTATTGAGGTTCTTTGTCTCTCGTCGTTCTCAGATCGAGTTCGATAAGATTACACTTGGAGATACGAGTATTGAGGTTCTTTGTCTCTCGTCGTTCTCAGATCGAGTTCGACAAGATTACACCTGGAGATACGAGTATTGAGGTTCTTTGTCTCTCGTCGTTCTCAGATCGAGTTCGCCAAGATTACACCTGGAGATACGAGTATTGAGGTTCCTTGTCTCTCGTCGTTCTCAGATCGAGTTCGACAAGATTACACCTGGAAATACAAATATTGAGGTTCTTTGTCTCTTGTCGTTCTCAGATCGAGTTCGATAAGATTACACTTGGAGATACGAGTATTGAGGTTCTTTGTCTCTCGTCGTTCTCAGATCGAGTTCGACAAGATTACACATGGGAATACAAGTATTGAGGTTCTTTGTCTCTCGTCGTTCTCAGATCGAGTTCGACAAGATTACACCTGGAGATACGAGTATTGAGGTTCTTTGTCTCTCGTCGTTCTCAGATCGAGTTCGACAAGATTACACCTGGAGATACGAGTATTGAGGTTCTTTGTCTCTCGTCGTTCTCAGATCGAGTTCGACAAGATTACACCTGGAGATACGGGTATTGAGGTTCTTTGTCTCTCGTCGTTCTCAGATCGAGTTCGACAAGATTACACCTGAAGATACGAGTATTGAGGTTCTTTGTCTCTCGTCGTTCTCAGATCGAGTTCGACAAGATTACACCTGGAGATACGAGTATTGAGGTTCTTTGTCTCTCGTCGTTCTCAGATCGAGTTCGATAAGATTACACTTGGAGATACGAGTATTGAGGTTCTTTGTCTCTCGTCGTTCTCAGATCGAGTTCGACAAGATTACACCTGGAGATACGAGTATTGAGGTTCCTTGTCTCTCGTCGTTCTCAGATCGAGTTCGACAAGATTACACCTGGAGATACGAGTATTGAGGTTCCTTGTCTCTCGTCGTTCGCAGATCGAGTTCGACAAGATTACACCTGGAGATACGAGTATTGAGGTTCTTTGTCTCTCGTCGTTCTCAGATCGAGTTCGACAAGATTACACCTGGAGATACGAGTATTGAGGTTCTTTGTCTCTCGTCGTTCTCAGATCGAGTTCGACAAGATTACACCTGGAGATACGAGTATTGAGGTTCTTTGTCTCTCGTCGTTCTCAGATCGAGTTCGACAAGATTACACCTGGAAATACAAGTATTGAGGTTCTTTGTCTCTCGTCGTTCTCGGCAAGTTTCTCTCAAATATGACTTAAGATGAAAAATTGCCGAGAGAATGGTATGTATAAAGACAATATGAGGATAAAACCTCCATTAAATATACAACGTTTTGTTTGTTGAAGCCTTTACAAGTACAAAGATGCAGAATACTCTGAGCTATTTATACATTTTGGGACAGGTAGGCAAAGGACCCTAGGACAAGACATCCCACGGAGTGACATTTAAAGTCTTTCTAACTAAATCGTTTCTCTTGTTGAAGTTTTTTCAAGTGCGCAGAATACAACCTCTAAGCTATTAATACTTATATTTAGAAAGGTTTTTTAAATGGCACCTCGTGGGATGTTATGCCTTAGGGTCCTTTTGTGACCTATTCCAATATCTATTCCAATATGCATAAATAGCTCAAAGTAGTATGCGTCTGTGTAATTGAGAAGGTTTCAATAAGCAAAACGTGTTTTATCTAATAAAGGTTTCGTCCTCATATCGTATCTGCTCTTTTATAAACTCGATTCTTCACCTGTCTCTGTCCCCGTACAGCAAAGAAAACAAGTTTTTGGATTCTCAGCTGGCACCTTGTACACTGAAGCCCTGTTCACACTAGCGGTTTCAACCGCGCGGAAACCGCGGTGGTACTGCATAGTGAACGAAAAACTAGGCGGTTGTGTGTGAACGCCTGCAATGACTTACATTGAGGGAATAAACGCTAGTGTACAATGCATGATATAATCTGTCTTCAGGCTGCACAATTTTTGTTCTTCATTTTCCCTCATTTTAGTGAGCGAAGCTTATGATCATTATGGATAAATATTAAAAAGACTTGTATTTAATGTATCGAAATATTCTATAGATTACCTGAGTTTAGTTTACTAACGTTATCACCATTAAGATTTTTACGCAGGCTCCAATTGTAGATATAATAAAATAAAATAAAATAAACTAATTTCATCGTTTTTTACCTTAATTTTTAGGATTAGGCTGCACGGAAATTTATAAAAAGTACCACAAGAGTACAGAGGAACAAAAAAAGGGTGGGAACCCGTTTTAAAAAACTGTTTTATAAATGAGAAGCATCTGCTAGATATGGTCTCGGAAAGAATTATGTAAACAAACGTCTCCGTTTGTTCTTTCAGGACGATTTACGGTACGACAGTTTTCGACGTCCTTGTAATTACCATATATCGAGTCTTGCGCTCCAAAGAGTGTTGAGGACACTCTTTTCTTTAGGGGCTATCACACTGGGCAGCTTCCACCAGCTTCACCAGCGGCGACCGTTGGGAGTTCGTTTGAATAAAAACGATTTCCGTTACAATATTACATTTTTCAAATCTCAAAATATCAAATTATCTTTCTGTTGTGTATAGCAAAGCTAAATGATGACCTAAGGGATTATAAGCCTATACGATTGTAAGACATATTGTCGAAATGTTTTTGGAAAAGTTTAGATTTCTATTAGCGAAGTCTTATTCTGGTTATTCAAATGAAGGTTGGAGGTAAAATGTCCCAGTGTGATAACCACCTATATCTGTACTTTTTTTTTTTTTTTTACTTCATTATAGTTGATCTTTCGATCTTCGTGTTGGATTATCTTGTTTACTTTTTTTTCTTCTACACTCCATTAGGCCTATAGTTGATGTTTCTATCTTCGTGTTGGATTATCTTGTTGACTCTTTTTTTTTTTTTTTTTTTTATTATTGATTTGCCTTTGTCTTTTTTTTAGCCTTTCCATGTCCAAAGGGACCCAGAAAATCTTCCTCTTGATTCATGCTGCCGCCTTGCGATTTCATTCATCTACGAATTACCCTTTCCTTAGCCTATGGGATATCACAACAACATTGTTCATAAATGTCTCAACATAAGTATACTGACTTATCTGCTTTTTTTCTGGATAACCCTGTCAGAGAATCCATTTAAATATGTTTTGTACACACACGCACGCACACACACACACACACACACACACACACACACACACACACACACACACAATGCATACATTTATCCATACTTGCATATTTGCATAGAAATACACATACATACATACATACATACATGCACAGGTTCATTGAATACCTTCATCCATACATACAAACATAGATACATACATACATACATACATACATACATACATACATACATACATACATATCATCATATCTTGTCGCACCAGAACCGTGTCCATATAAGGGCATTTTCATTTGCTTCCCTAAGGTCTTGGTCGGAGCAATGGGGACTCAATGGACATTCCCGGAGGACGTGGACCATCGTCTGTACTTCGCCACAGGGACATTGGGGGCTATTGGAGTATCCCCACTTGTGTTGATTTTCTCTCGTTTTGCCCACCACCTTGGCTCTTCTTCCTCTGTTTAAGGTAACCCAGTCCTTCCTGGTTAGGTTTGCTCCTGGGGGCAAGGTCTCGTTTGGGCATGGAATGGCCTCGTTATGGCCCAGATTGTCATATTCCTGCCAACATTTTAGTCTATGGGCCACAGCTTGGGTTGGAGCCAGTCCCTCCACCGTCATGAAGCTTTGGCGAGACTTCAGTCTCTGTCCAACCTGAAGGTGACCGTATAGTGGATGCCTGGGATCATTTTGTTTTTTATATTTTTCTATCTTGGTCATTATTTCGCGCCGAATGTGGGGAGGTGGAATCCCTGCCAGTCTGTAGATAGTATGTAATGGCGTTGGTTTTAGGGTACCTGTAATTATTCGACACGACCTGTTCAGTTCTGGATCTATTTTGTGTGCATGGCATGACCTGGCCCATACTGGCGCGCAATATTCTGCAGTGGAATAACACAGTGCCAAAGCTGTTTGTCGCAGGGTGTTTGGATCTGTTCCCCAGCTGGTGGTGGCAAGTTTGCTGAGGAGGTTGTTTCTGGTTGAGATTGTAAGAGAGAGTCCTGTCGAGAGTAACACCTAAATAGACAGGGTTTGGGTGGTGTGCCAGATCAGTGTTGTTCCATCTGATTCGTAGCTCTCTCTTGGCTTGGTGATTTTTAAGGTGGAATGCACACACCTGTGTTTTGTTTGCGTTCGCATTGAGGTGCCACTTTTTGTAGTACGTGGAGAGTGTGGTTAGGGCCTCTGATAGTCGGTCTTCGATGGTGTTGAAGGAATCAGACTGAGTGGCAATGCACAGATCATCTGCATAGATGTACCTATGGGTATTCTGATACTGTGGCTGGTCATTGGTATAAATGTTGAACAGTGTTGGAGCCAACACAGATCCTTGTGGGAGTCCGTTCTTCTGGAAACGGTACCTGCTTCTCTTGCCATCCATTTCCACATAGAAACGGCGGTTTGTTAGAAGAGACTGGATGATGTGAACCAAGGTGTGATTCTGTAGTGTTTTGGCGACTTTCAAGAGGAGTACCCTATGATTGACTGTATCGTAGGCGGCATCCATTTCCACATAGAAACGGCGGTTTGTTAGAAGAGACTGGATGATGTGAACCAAGGTGTGATTCTGTAGTGTTTTGGCGACTTTCAAGAGGAGTACCCTATGATTGACTGTATCGTAGGCGGCTGTAAGATCTACAAAGACAGCGCCAGTGATGTTTCTTTTTCTCGAATCCATCTTCCTAAAAGGATACATACATACGTACATACATACATACATACATATATACATACGTACAAACATACATGCATACATGCATAATTACAAACATGCATGCATACAAACATACATGCATGCATACAAACATACATGCATTTATATATGAAAACGTACATTGAATACATTTATCCATATACACAACTATAATACACATATTAATACTTTTATACTTCCATACATATATGTATGCATACGTACATAGATATATACGTAAATACCTACCTACATACATACATACATACATACATACATACATACATACATACATACATACATACATACATACATACATACATACATACATACATACATACATACATACATACATACATACATGCATGCATACACACACACATACTCCATGCTCATTACCTCTTTCTCCTGAGGCAGAGTTGATTCTTGATCACCAGAATCCGTACAGAGTCCATTTTGAGCCACAAATTCCAGCTCTTCCAGACGAGATTCAGTTTCCAGCCCCTCCCTTCTACGTCAATATTCAATCCAATTCTTTACTTGTGTCTCTCCCATGTACATCCTCTATTTCTTTTCGTCTTTCCCTATCTCCATCTTTCGCGTTGTCTGTTTCAAAACTTGTTTTAGAAATCTTTTCCAGAAACCTTTTCCAGAAACCTTTCTTCATATGCTCACCGGTATGTCTTCTCATTTTCTTCGTTCATTCTTTCGTTTATATTTGTTATCTGACCGCTTTTTCTACCTCTTGGCTTCTCCTCCCATGCATGGTATGCAAAATATCGCTTTTATCCTTCTTTTCTACCAAAACGGAAAGCCATTTGATGTAACATATTTCTCTTACAGAGTATTTCATTTCCTTTAACTTTTCCGAACTTTATTTGCTGATGATAATATGGTTTTACGTTACAAATCTCCCCCCCCCCATCGGAAGGCTAGGACGTTGCCCCTTGCAGAGGATTTTGTAGCATAGAATCTAATAAACAACGCTCTTGGTTCAACTTCGCCGGTGGCAGGGTTCGATCCTCCATCCCTTCGACCTTCGCCGCAAGTAACGACACCCCAGCGATTTTCCAAACTTTACTTATACAATAATAATATTCATCCAAATCAAGGTCAGAGAATCCTGTATTCCTGTAATGAAGATAACTTGCTAAGCACACTGATTAATCTAATCCTCCGAGTGGTTTTATTCAGCCAATTAGGACCGTCACACCAAGCTTACGACCTATTTCCGACCACCGGCGACCAGGTGGTCGCCGACCAGTTGCAGGTAGTCTTTGGAAGTCGCTGGTAGTCGGTGATAAGATAGACAAATAGATAGATAGATCGATAGATATATTACAACACACACTGAATAGTCCCCAGTACAAAGATTTCCATTTTATCAACCACATTAGCTTTTTCCATTTCATTTCCTTGTGTGGGTTTTGTGTCGCCGACCGATCGCTTGGTTTTCGGTCGAAGATGGTCGGAAACTGGTCGCAAGCTTGGTGCGACTGGGGCTTTATGACCGTATCTCTTGCAAGAAGAAGATGAGGGTCCAACGCCAGGAGCTACCTGCGGTCGAAGCCGTCATCTCTGCCTCATGCGATTGGACTGTTGGGGCAGGTAACAATCACTGCTGGGAATCGGAGAGGAGTGCGGGATTCGAACCCACAGCCAAAACGAGACCAACACGCTTTTGGTTGCACCAACAACGCAGATGAAGATGTAACGAGTATTATTTCTTAGGAAATATTTTCCTAAACACCATTTTTTAATATTTTTTTGTAACTACTTAGTATACATATAAGAATAATAGAAAAATTATAAGACATTGTATGGAGAAATTGCCATAGCAAAATCAAATTGGTTGTTTATTATACCAACCCTAGAACATGCTCTATGGTCTTAAGAAATACCACCATAGTACAGACATTGCCTAAGGAAATTTACATAAGTACGTCAATATAATACCCAGAAACTCAAGGCTAGAGTTCCTCAGAATAATTTCCATTAGAGAAATGACTCAGACTGGCAACATCCTGTCAAATATAGCCTCTAGCATAACATTCTTTAACATTCCTCTGTGGGTGGGAAGGCGTCCTATATCTTCCTCCCCCCCTTCTCCCTCCACCTACATAACACATGGCGTCATTGCGGAGGTCAAAATAAGCAAAGAAAACGGAAAAGGTGGAAAACCTTTTGTTGATAAGAAACGACATAACGGGTTTTGTCCTCGTCTGTTCTTTCCTACTGTCTTTCCATTATTTTTTCATTCCAAACTTCTCTCTTTTTTTTTTCTTAAAAGCTTCCGTCACGCTTTCACGAATCTCGTCAAGTGTTGTGAATTTT
>NC_134814.1:4955494-4960494 GCF_046742065.1 Oratosquilla oratoria
ATCCTTCTCCTCCTCTTCATTCTTCTTTTCTTCCTTCTTCCTCTTCCTCATCCTTCTCCTCCTCTTCATTCTTCTTTTCTCCCTCCTTCCTCTTCCTCATCCTTCTCCTCCTCTTCATTCTTCTTTTCTTCCTTCTTCCTCTTCCTCATCCTTCTCCTCCTCTTCATTCTTCTTTTCTTCCTTCTTCCTCTTCCTCATCCTTCTCCTCCTCTTCATTCTTCTTTTCTTCCTTCTTCCTCTTCCCCATCCTTCTCCTCCTCTTCATTCTTCTTTTCTTCCTTCTTCCTCTTCCTCCTCCTCCTCTTCCTTCTTCTTTCCTTCCCGAGCTCCTCCTTTATATTTAGATGTTGCCATGCCGAGGAGGAGGAGCCCTGATCACTCAATCAGTCAATCTCCATCCACCCTCCTTCCCCTCTTCCCTCTTTTCCCCTTGCCGTTGCATTCTCCCTCTCTTCCTCTTCGCTCCCCCTCTTCCTCTTCCTCCAACTCCTCTGCCCTTTCCTCCACATCCTCTTCCTATTTTCTCCATCTCCTCTTCCTATTTCCTCCACCTCCTCTTCCTATTTCCTCCACCTCCTCTTACCTTTCCTCCACCTCCTCTTCCTATTTCCTCCACCTCCTCTTACCTTCCCTCCACCTCCTCCTCCTATTTCCTCCTCCTCTTACCCTCCCTCCACCTGCTCTTCCTATTACCTCCACCTCCTCCTACCTTTCCTCCACTTCCTCTTACCTTTCCTCCACCTCCTCTTCCTATTTCCTCCACCTCCTCTTCCTATTTCCTCCACCTCCTCTTCCTATTTCCTCCACCTCCTCTTCCTATTTCCTCCACCTCTTCCTATTTCCTCCACCTCTTCCTATTTCCTCCACCTCCTCTTGCCTTTCCTCCACCTCCTCTTACCTTTCCTCTAACTCCTCTTCCCTTTCCTCCACCTCCTCTTCCTATTTCCTCCACCTCCTCTTCCTATTTCCTCCACCTCCTCTTCCTATTTCCTCCACCTCCTCTTCCTATTTCCTCCACCTCCTCTTCCTATTTCCTCCACCTCTTCCTATTTCCTCCACCTCCTCTTCCTATTTCCTCCACCTCCTCTTCCTATTTCCTCCACCTCCTCTTCCTATTTCCTCCACCTCCTCTTCCTATTTCCTCCACCTCCTCTTCCTATTTCCTCAACCTCCTCTTCCTATTTCCTCCACCTCCTCTTCCTATTTCCTCTTGTTCTGGTCCCACCCACCCGTTTCCCCTCAATTTCTCTTTATTCCTCTTTCTCGCTCTCTTCCTCTTTCTTCTCCTCGTCTTCCTTCTCCTCCTCTTTTGCTTCCTCCCCCTCTTTCTTCTCCTCCTCGGCCTCCTCTTTGTCCTTCTAGTTCCTTTCTCATTCTTCCTCTTCTTCTCCTCATTCTCTATTTTCAACTCATCCCTCTCCTCTTCCTCCTCTTCTTCCTTCTCCTCTTTAATCTCTTTCTCGTCGACCTTTCTCTTACAACTCTTTTTTTCTTCTTCATCTCCTCCTCTTCCTCCTCTTCCTTATCGTGATTCCCCTTCTCAGTCTTCCTCTTTTCTTCCTTTACCTCTTCTTTTTCTTTACCCTCCCTCACCTCTTCATTCTCTTCTTCCTCTTCTCTTCCTCCTCTTTTTCCTCTTCTCCTCCACCTCTGCTTTCTCTTCTTCTCTTCATATCCTTCCTCTTCTATTCCTACTATTCCCCTTTTCGTCCTCTTCTTTCCCTTCCTCCTCCTCTTCCTCTTCCCTTCCTCCTCCTCTTCCTCTTCCTCTTATCCTTCTCCTCTTCTTCATTTTCTCCTCCTCTTCTTCCTCTCTTCCTCTCTTCCTTTTCTTCCTGTTGTCCTCCTCCTCTTCCTCCTCTTCCTTCCTCACTTCCTTTCCGACCCAATATGGGGTACTACCTGCATAAGTTCGATGTTTTCGGGACTTTAATGATACCCTTACGGATCAGGGTCACGTAGATCAGACACCTTCTGGTCTCCGCTCCGTTCTACTATTGACCTCATTTGAAATTCTCTGTGACTTCATTTCTTCAGAGTGAGATTGTTTGTCAAGGAAAGAAACGCTGGTGATGGGCGATTGAATAATCTTTGTCTAAGACCTTCTGGGCTCCATCGATTGTCTTTTGGTAGGGTATAACTTAAAAAAAAAAAAAAAAAAAAAAAAAAAAAAAAAAAAATAATAATAATAATAATAATAATAATAATAATAATAATAATAATAATAATAATAATAATAATAATAATAATAATAATAATAATAATAATCTACAGCTTCCACTAGATTCTACAAAAAACAAACAAATGAATAAATAGATAGATTAATAAATATATAGGAAAATATTAAAGATACAAAATGGGAGTATGAATACAGGAATCTATAGTACAATTTCCCCTACACTCTATATATACAAAAAAAAAAAAAAGTTGCAGGCAAAAATTTTTAGCTGCACATTTGCTCTTAACAACTGCAAACTGTGTCTTTGTTTTCCTGTGATAATTCCTCTCCCCTTCCCATTTTCTTTCCCACTTTCCCCCCGTTTTCTATTGGCCCCTTCTCCTTCCCCTCTCGCAATTAGCTTTCATATTTCTAGCACCAGCTCTAATCATATCCTTCAGTGATACAAGACATCGCCATAATTCCCATTTCAACAAAATCTGCTTGTTTCTCCTTCCCTATCAATCTCCGTTAACTTAACTTAACTCAGGAAATTTAACTTTGTTCCCCTTTAACCATAACATGTCAAACCCTTGTCCGTTAACTGGTCCTAACTTAATCTTCTGATCCTAATCCTCTTCCTCTTCTTCTTCTTCCTCTTCCTCTTCCTCCTCCTCCTCCTTATACTTCTCTTTCTTTTCTCCTCCTCCTCCTCCTCCTCCTCCTCCTCTTTCTTTTCTCTTCCGCCTCCTCCTTCTCCTCCTCCTCCTCCTCTTCTTTCCCATCTTTTTCTTCCCATTCACCCTCTTCCTCCTCCATCTCCTCCTCCTCCTCCTTATACTCCTCCTCCTTTTTCTTTTCTCCTCCTCCTCCTCCTCCTACTCCTCCTCCTCCTTTTTCTTTTCTCTTCCGCCTCCTCCTCCTCCTCCTCCTCTTCTTTCTTATCTTTTTCTTCCCATTCACTTTCTTCCTCCTCCATCTCCTCCTCCTCTTCTTATTCTTCCTCTTTCTTCTCTTCCTCTTCTCTTCCACCTTTTCCTCCTCCTCCTCTTCTTATTCTTCCTCTTTCTTCTCTTCCTCTTCTCTTCCGCCTTCTCCTACTTTTACCCTTACTCTTTTTCCTCTTTTTCTTTTCCTCTTCATCTTCATTTCCCTTCCACTCACTCTCCTCCTCCTTCTCCTCCTCCTCCTCCTCCTCCTCCTCCTCCTCCTCCTCCTCCTAATCCTCCTAATCCTCCTAATCCTTCTCCTCTTCCTCCTTCTCCTCCTCCTCCTCCTCCTCCTTCTCCTCCTCCTCCTCTTCCTCCTACTCTTCCTCCTCTTACTCTTCCTCCTCCTTCTCCTCCTTCCCTGACTATGAAGATGATAGAATTTAATCACAGACTTGTCAAGTATAATCTTAACTTTGTTTTAACCCTAACGGTTAAAATGATAAACTTCATAACCAAACCTTAACTTAATCTTCTATGCGCTACCTGACTACGAAAATAACAGGAATTAATCCACAAAGGTAACCTTAACCACCAATGGGTTAATCCCCATGACCTTGTTAAGATCTTTAACTACGTAAATTAACTTTGATTTAAAACGACACCTCTTAACCTTGAAACCTAATCTTCAAGTTCTCTATTACCATAACTCTACATATATCCCCAAATTTTACCCTAATTCTGATCTTCAACCCACGTTTATCCTTAATTTTATATTTATCTTACCCTAATTTGGATCTAAAGTCAAAATCTATCTTAAAATTTTACCCTAATTTTAATCTTGATATCAAACATATTCCCAAAAATTACCCTAATTATCCTAAACCTATATCCATCCCCAAATTTTTACCCTAAAATATCTCAAATTTTTACTCCATCCTAAACTTATGTCGCCAAATTTTACCCTAAAATTACCATAATCATCCGTAACCTGTCCCTGATTTTTACCTTATTCTAAACTTAGTCCCCATATTTTACCCTAATTCAGATTCTAAACATATCTTTCCCCAAACTTTACCCTAACCGAGATCAAGCTTTGTTCAAGAACCACAATCCTGCTCCTAAGTTAAAGCAGCTCGCACACCGATACAACCAGTTGCATGCAACCGACGCAACCAGTTGCACGTAACCGACGCAACCAGTTGCACGCAACCGATACAACCAGTTGCATGCAACCGACGCAACCAGTTGCACGTAACCGACGCAACCAGTTGCACGCAACCGATACAACCAGTTGCGTGCAACCGACGCAACCAGTTGCACGTAACCGACGCAACCAGTTGCACGCAACCGATGCAACCAGTTGCACTCAACCGACGCAACTAGTTGCATGCAACCGACTCAACCAGTTGCATGCAACTGATCGCAAGGGATGCCTACATTCTGTGAAAGCAGTATTTCCAATACGTTTGCCCACCAGTAATCAGGTACCAGCATTTCTGAAATAACGGAAATAACATGTTCAAGTTCATAGAGTACAGGGAACAATACTTTTACAGAATGTACACATTCACTGCGATCAGTTTCGTGCAACTAGTTTTGTCGGGGTGCAACCTACCCTATCTATCCTTCACCCAGTTAGGGATCCCTAAACCAAGTTTAACCACAACATGAAATCAATTTAACCTTGTCAAAGCCCTCTCTGGTCAACGCTAACTTTATTTCTTTAACAAGCGTATCGAAAGTTAACTTAATTTAACCTAACCCTCTGGTCAGTGATACTTAACTTTATTTCTTTACCAAGCGCATCGAAAGATAACTAAGTTAGACGAGTTAAACGCCATATGAGGACGGAGCCTCAAAGAATAACTAAGTTAAGTTAACTTAACCTTTATTCTGCCTCAGTTTATCAT
>NC_134814.1:4970494-4972994 GCF_046742065.1 Oratosquilla oratoria
CGTGTTCTTCTCGTTTTCTTATTCTTTACCTTTTCTGTGCCTCTATGTAGTCGAATTACAACAGAACCTTAAGTATCAATTTTCTCTTAAATTCTTACAATTCAGGATGAGGGTTATGGAATTTTGAAAATGAAGCCACAAACAAAAAGCTAGTGGGACTTGATGAACGCACAACGGTTTTATTCAATGTTGAAGTGTTTCTTTGAGGTTCAAGAAGAGAAATAGGAGGACATTAGGCACATGGGAAGAAACGTGAAGTAAAGCCACAAACAAAGGTTAAAGAAGAGAAATAGAGAGATACAGGATATATGAGAAGATTGACAGAGATATCCTGGGCTGAAGCGAGCTTCCTATTGCTCCCTCACTTTCAGTCTCCTATCAGAGAATAAAGTTGAAACTTGCTTACGGTCGTGGAGTTCACGTTAATCTCCTGGATTCCTTCACTGCTCTCTGACCCCTCTGCTACAAACAAACAGACGAAAGAAAGAAGAGATGTGATCAAATGTCATTGGGTGTTGCTCAAGGACGAAAAACAAGTCAATCTTTTAATCCGCTTTTGTCAATAGACTAAAGATCTTTTACAAAGCATAATGCAATGAGACACGACAGGTAATCATATATAAGTATATATGTGAGTACATATAATATATATATATATACATATATATATATATATATATATATATATATATATATACAGTATACACAGTATACTTACATATAAAAGAAAAATTATAAAGATATATACATCTCACGAAATGTTTACTTATATATTTATTCATATAGTTATCTTTTGTCTGTGCCACATGATCATGTAACTGTACATACATGTATCATTTGTTCAGCTATTCAACAGTCACCCTGCTCTGTGAGGTAGCTATGCATGATAGCCTTTCTTGGAGCTTGGATATCTAAAACCATATTTTCTTACTCATAATTTTTCGATTTTCTAACCTTTATGCACCTATATTTTCTTTAATATAACTATATATCATTTCTTGAAATGTATGTCAACATGGCTACCTATACATCTATAACCATATCTATCACCCGTTCATCATCATCAACGTCATCGTCATTATCGTCATCATCATCTTCATTATTATCCTCATTATCATCATCATCACCACCACCACCTGAGACCTGATACATACCCCACAAAGAAAATCGGCCCTTCTTCTGGCAGCTCTTTCCACCGCTTACCACTCTGCAACTAAGATGGGTTTACATCCCTGTTTTTAGACCAACACCTACTATACATCTCACTTCCTCCACACTCATCACAATCAACCTAACCAATCTGTAAACTGTCATAGATTCCTTCACTGTATGCTATATTAGGCTCATCACAAAACGCATGTTTTCTTTTTTATAAAAGGAGTGTCAGCAACTGACTGTGTGGCAACCCTTCTTGAATCGGTCACTAGTCAACCTGTAATTGTGATGTTTCAGGACCTGGAAAAAGCATTGGAGCTAGCATGGTCTCCTGCTATCCTTGGATCCCTGTCCGCTAAGAGGGTATAAGACAGAATCTAGACCTGGATTGCAGACGCTACCTCGAGAACAGAGTAGCAAGAGTGGGCTTCCGGGAACACCTATCCGTATACCACAGGATGGAAAATGGAACCTCACAGGGAGGCGTTCTCAGCCCCACCCTTAGACTTAATCACCTCTCCCAGGAACGTTGAAACCTGGGACTGAAGACCTCGACGGCCAAGACCAGAGCAACAAGTCTGAGGACGCGGAAGAAACGTCTCCAACTCACTCTTCAGCGCTACACCCTCCTTTCCCTGGGTGCCCATCGATCAATACATGGGCATCTGGATCGACGCCAGATGCCCATGGAAGGCTGACTACTGACTACGACCTGGTACGGTTGCGGCCCGTGGTCCTTGAGGCCATAAGGTCCATCACCCCCCCAACACACACACACACGCACACACAGCGAGCTTGACGGACTACACGGATGTCTCTATAGACTCCCTCACGGGAAGTCTGGAGCGGCTTTTACAACTGATGATGGAATAACCACGCTATGGAGAATGAGTGACAGAAACTCTATCCCCCAGACAGAACTTCCTACCTTCTCCAAGGCCCTTGCCCACGCTTTCTCTTCTGGACAGGGGGCAGTCATGATCCACACAGACTTATGGGATGCTATTGACGGCATTCGGTCCGCGATGACAATGGATGACGTCTACTTAAGGACATCAATCCAGCACTCGCCTCACCTTCCGAACCAGCATGAAAGGTCTGCAACATTTCACTGGATTTCCAGTCACTGCTGGATTCCAGGGAACACTATTGCGGATAATGCTGCGGATGCAGCGACGAGTTTCAGCAACATCACGCTGTCCTTGACACCCACGATCACACCGATCAAGGGTGTCAACCTCAAGAAGTCCAGAGTAATGCCCACGGCCAACCACAGCAACAAACTTGATACTTCGGAATGAGTGCTGTGGTTCTACCTCGTCACTAGGTACGAGGAGTCCATCTA
>NC_134814.1:4982994-4985494 GCF_046742065.1 Oratosquilla oratoria
ACACACACACACACACACACACACACACACACACACACATCAGCGGTCCGAGTTCGATTCCCGCCCAGGGCTTACATATGATAGTTCTAGCATCACTGCCTTGCGAGCCGGTATTCCAATTATTCTGGGCAAGGAGTTTTGTATGTGTGTGTGAGTGTGTGTGTGTGTGTGTGTGTGTGTGTGTGTGTGTGTGTGTGTGTGTGTGTGTGTGTGTGTGTGTGTGTGTGTGTGTGTGTTTATAAAACTTCGACAGAGGCCGGGGAATGTAATACAAGTCAAAGTCTTATGATTCAATTTGATAAACACAGACAACATACTGCAATATATGTCAAGTGATTGTTTTATTTGTCTTGTTTGTGTTCCTGTTTGGATGTCTATTCACTTCTATATATATATATAGAGAGAGAGACATAAATATTATACATTTAATTATATTCTTCAGTGAATGTTCGCTGGCCGAGTGATTTAGAGCGTCGCTACTTGCGGCGGTTCGAACTATGTCACTAGGGAGTTGGACCAAGGGCATGGCTCATCATGTTCTAGATGTTTCTAGAAACGATTAATACCTTCGTTAGGATTGGGGTGGTTGCCAAAAAGTGAATAAAATCGCTTAGCGGCATCCAAAACAAGGCCCTCTTCACACTAGCGGTTTGAACCGCGCGAAAACCACGTCGGTGTGTGAACGCCTCCATTGACTCACACTGTAACTGAACCGCCGCGAATTAAACTGCTAGTATGAACGGGGCCTAATAGGAAATGTACCATAGGGTGTTGGTTATTATGGACTATGTTTCTTAAGCGCTCCTATCCCAGACAAGTCTTGGATCACGTGCTGGACTCCTGATCGACAGCTATTTTCCTCCCGGAAGAGAGCTCAGAGCTCGTATATGACCGAGCAATATGCGTGTGTATTTACCTAGTTGTATTATACGGGAAGGGAGCTATGCTCGTGGTGACCCGTCTTCGTATCTTTCAGCATCAAGTTTTTTCTTAAAATCTTAGAACACTAACAGCTATTCACTGTTTTTTTTTTATTTTTTTTTGCTATGGCAGGGGTAATATAACACTAATAAAGAAGTTGTGACTCTCTCAATCAACTCCTTCACTATTCGCTGACACTCTTGATCAAGTTTGCAGTGGACGAAGCCCCAAACGACTTTATTCAGCTGAGGGGATGATGGTACATCCATCCACACACGCACGCACGCCCATTCCCTCACGCTTTCACACACACTGACACTCACGGACTCACGCACATTGTCCCGCTCATTCGCTGGACACTTCGGGGGGCGAACACTCGTCCAGCACTTCGGGCTGGGGAGTCCTCTTCCTCCAGCCAACGACTTCGCGAGGAACCCCGAAGTCCCCTCGAACCTCGACCGCCGAGGGTCCGAGACTGGCGGGCACTCCTCCGGGCACTCTCGAGCAAGTGCCGAAGTGCTGCTCGTCTCTTCTTCTTCGGCTTCCATCGACGAGCAGCCCCGTTGGTCCCCGGAGGCCCTCCAGGTCCCGGGGGGGAAGACTGTCTTCGGGACGAAGTGCACCTGTCGAGAACGGGCGAGCACCCCGAACACTTGCGTTTTAAGTGCTACTGGTAGGAGTGCCCCTCTTCTGCCCGTGGCTTCCGCTCTCGAGGAAGCTCTCGATATCCCTCGGCGCCGAAGGTGTCCTATTCTGGATCCGGCATTTCCCCGGGTCGGCGGTACGGGTCAAGTGCTGCCGGCCGGGGCGGTGTCCCACGTCGTGCCCAATTGGGCCAGAGACCCGTGGACAGCGACGTCAACGGCCCACCATCGGAGGAAGGATCCCAGATGACGAGGCGGCGCGCGCGCGCACTCACACACACACACACACACACACACACACACACACACACACACACACACACACACACACACACACACACACACACACACACACACTGTATGTCCATGTGTCATGTATATGTGTACACGCCGTATGTGTATATGTGTATATGCCTTGCGCGAGTGCATATATGTGCCTATGCACATATAATTTCATTTACCTAAGTATAGCATATATGAACAGAACATTGCTCGTTGAATCCTGTCTCTCCCCCCTCCAGTGTTATACCTGGCTTCAGTTGTGCATGTCTGAGTGTATGCCTTTGGCTCCTTTCACACTAGGCAACTAGTGACCGTCACTAGTTGCCTACCATTATTTTGAATTGAGCCTTTCACACTATGTCACTGCGGTTGCCCGGCTGCGCAACAGGCTATGGCTGTTACCCGCTCCGGTAACAAGTGACCGTCACTGGCAGTTACCGTCACCGACCGTCTCTTTTTTCTTGACCAGCAAAGCCAACAGAAGCACCTCCTCCGTTGATGCCATTCTTTCGGCTAATGAGATGATGAGAAAGGATTCCACAACTCGGTGACAGTCACTGGTTGCTTGCAGTTGCCCGAGACTTTCACACTAGGCAACTAGTGACGGTCACTGGTTGCCTAGTATGAAAGGAGTCTTTGTGTACTGCGTGTAA
>NC_134814.1:4990494-4997994 GCF_046742065.1 Oratosquilla oratoria
ATATATACACGTGTGGTGTGTATGGATATTCGCTTATCGAGCGAGTTAGAGCGTCACTACTTGAGGCGGAGATCGAGGTGACGGCAGTTCGTTCCCTGCCGCCAGAGAACTGGACCAAAAATATGGTTCACTAAATTTTACGCCATAAAGTCCTCTGTAAGGGGCATCGTCCTAGCCTCCGAATCATATATGTATATATATATATATATATATATATATATATATATACATATATATATGTGTGTGTGTGTGTGTGTGTGTGTGTGTGTGTGTGTGTTTGTGTGTGTATGTGTGTGTGTGTGCGTGTGTATGTGTGTGTGTGTGTGTGTCTATGTGTGTATCATTTTACCATATTCTTGTTTTCATTTATATAATGCATTACCATGAGGACGTAACACACTCAATACCCAACAATGAACCACTTCATCTCTCCTATATACAGTTGCTCTCATGGTCGACTTTCTCTATTTATGTTTTTGGCTCTCCTCAGCATATCTCTCAACATTCTTAACACTACACATAACAAAGCTCTTCCTCTATACTACAATAAATATTCTAAATCCATAAACATTTCATATATTTTCTTTCGTCCTTCCCTCCCTTTCTCCTTCCCTCTGTTACCTTTGTCTAAATTTTCTTGCTTTTCCAAGGTATTATCTCGCCACCAGTGTTATTGCATTTGCTTAACATGGGATATTATCTGCTTTGTTAGGATAACCTATTTTCCAGATTTCATTTTTGTTAATCGCAGAGTAGGCTCAGAGTTCTAGCGAACTTTAGTTAAGTTACCGAAGTGAACGACTTTATTTATTTGTTTATTTATTCATATGTTTGTTTATTTGTTTTTAGATATTGTAATTCTTCCTCACCTCTGTCCATGGACAAACAGAGATCTCCTCTGCTTCAGCCTGGCGTCACGTGACCCCCGGTTTCCGTTCGTCAAGAATTCGTTCACGCGTTCATCCGAACACGTCGTTCCTTTCATAAACCTTTCTTTGTGCGCTTCGTTCATTCGAGAACAGTCACCCTCTGCTCCGTTACCCTTCCCGTCCCCTTTCCTCAGCGTCAACAGCTTTGGCACCTTTCCTTATTCAGATTTCCCTTTCCATTGTATCGCCTCCCTCCTCTCTTGCCTTAATCCTCTGATTGCACTTTTATACTTCTTATTTGGGTTATGAATACGATTGTTCCGCGTTGTCATCAGACACACACGTACACACGCACACATATAGTGGAGACACGGACGTAGACACACAAAGACATACACTTACACATATACATATACATATACATATACATATACATGTACGTATACATATACATATACATGTACGTATACATATACAGTACATATACATATACATATAAATATACGTATACATATACATATACTTATACATGTACATATTCATATTCATATACATATACGTATACATATACATATATACATATACGAATACATATACATATACATATATACATATACATACACACACACACACACACACACACACACACACACACACACACACACACACACACACACACACACACACACACACACACACACACACACACACACACACACACACAGCCCTCCACCTTCATGCTTCATCATTCATATTCATTTTCAGGCTTGTTAGTCAAGGAAACTTTTGCACTATGTTCGTGTTTCTGCACAATTTTTCTTCACATTTCTTCTCTTTGAAGCCGATTTTTTTCCTTCCGTTTTTATTGTATCCCTTTTTGGGTATTTAGATATCTTGGTAAGTACTGCGATCAGCTTTTCCATAGCTGTGAGTTGCTATGTGATTTTTTTTGGACCTTTTATTGTAATTTCTATTTAGTTATTTATATTTAGTATATTTATATTTAGTATATTTATATCTAGTATATTTATGTTTAATATATTTAGTATATTTAGTATATTTTAGTATATTTAGTATATTTAGTATATTTAGTATATTTATATTTAGTATATTCATTTTATTTTTATTTTTTACTTTTTAGTTCATTTGCTTATTTATTCATTTTCGTTTATTCATTTCTCTATTTATTTATTTCTTAAGATTATTATTTATTTTTTATTTTACAACTCTGGGAGAATTTCTAACGTTCAGAAATTTACTATAACGTCCTTGTCAATCTAGCAATCGTTTAATTGTACACCCTTCGTCTATTGTGGGAACCTAGATTCCAACTCTGTTAAATGTACAGTGTTAACAGAAAAGCTTAACAGTTCCGCGTGAATCGTGTTTGGTAAGATAAAGGAAGCTTTACTTGTCTGAATGTTATCTAATTCTAACAGTAAAATGTGGTGTACTGATGATTACGCACACAAACGCAGTTTAGATTTTTAGTTTATTGACCAATTTATAGTATATAGCGTGATACATTATACAACTTTCTTGGAGCTTGTATGGTCTAGTATACGAGTTAGCCTACAAGATATACCGTACATTGCTTCCTGGAGATAGAAACTTTATAAGTTATAGTATACATATATACTGTATATATAAGCCTTCCTCGCAAATACTGGAACGCGCCTACAGTAAAAATAGATGATATATACATATAGATACATACGTACGTACATACATAGATACACACATACATACATACATTCATACATACGTACATATATCCAACGCCCTTTTCCATCTTGGAATAGAGATGGCTAGACGGGGTAAGCACCCAGGCTTTATACATCCCACACGCAGTCAGCAACGATTTGTTCTCATTTTTATCTTGACTCCTTCTAGATGAAGGGCCATCCCTTTCCTCCGCCTATTACCCGGTTCAGAAGCAATGCAGCAGGACACAGCACGTCCACAGCCGAAGTTGGTTTACCCCCACGGCTTCATTACCTGGAGATCCTCTCCCACGCCCCTCGTCCACTCACAAGAATACAGATTAGATAAGAAGAAACTATTTCTGGTCACTTCAGTTCGTCATCCATTCACCATCATTCTCCATTCACGCCTATGGGGTGCCCTCTCCCTTCCATTCTCAACAGGCATTCCTCCTTCACCCCATCCACATATATCATTCTTGGTCTTCCGCTCAACTTCATTCCCTCCACCTATGACTTCCAAACACACACACACACACACACACACACACACACACACACACACACACACACACACACACACACACACACACACATATATATATATATATATATATATTATATATATATATATATATATATATATATATATATATATATATATATATATACTACAAGTAATGATCATAGATGACAATTTAGGCCTAATGAACGACAAATCATATTGACTGATATGAGGTAATATGTGATATTAGATTTGATTATCTAGTTTATAGGTATTGACAACCATTCTGAATGTATTATGAGTGATTTTATTACTAGAATTTCGTTTAACTGTATAACCTTGAATATAAATAGATTAATACTTCTTATATTTTGACTAATACATTTATATGACTTACACCAATTATTTGAATAGGTGTGTAGAGGTTATTAAAGGGTAAATGTATTATTTATTCTAACTCTTGCAAGTAATACACAGTATTCCACCTTAATATTTACTGTAGAATCGAAAGAGGAGCGGCCCGAAATCAAGCATCTATGGCAAAGTAAGTAAAGGTGATCTATGTGAGAATTTTTTGTCCTAAACGCGTCCCTATAGTAACACATCTTGTAGTTAATATTGATCAGAACTCCTTGCTACTCGACGTTACACAACCTTTCATAGTTTTACAAAACCCGTGATAAGTGCCTCTCAGGGCTACATGGTTCTTCATATCACGCGTAGGGCACGTGCTCAGCCTCATCACAGACGTTCTTGAGGATTTAGGTCTCCACAGGGAACCACACGGAAAAATACCAGTCTTCGCCCTAACATGATGACGATAACTATTCAGTTTTACGTCGCGAGCTTCCCCTATCAGAAAACTAGGACGGAGCCCCATATAGAGTAGAATTTAACAAACCGTGACCTTGGTCCAACTCGCTCGCGGCAGGGCTCGAGCCGCCGTCACCTTGACCTCCGCCGCAAGTGGCGACGCTCTAACCCGCCCGGCCAGTGGGCATTCGGCATACATCGATTAAAGGGAGCTGGAGTATTAAAGGAAGGCTCAGCTTCAGTCAGACCTCATCCTCACCCTAAAGGTCAAACCTTCAGACCATCCCCTTTGCGTTTACCTGAACGCATATTCTTAAAAAAAAAAAAAAAAAAAAAAAAAAAAAAAAAAAAAAAAAAAAAAAAAAAAAAAAAAAAGAGGAACCGAAACTCGTGCTAAAAGCCTGAAATCAATTATGTTTGCATAGCAATAGACACAAAGAGTTTATTTTGAAATAAACTGAGGCTCTCGCTGTGGTTCCGGAGGAAAAGACCATCTCTTCGTATACGTACTCAGGTAGTATGTTACCTATAATGCTTTAAAAGATTCAGACATGGCAGAGCAATAGACAAAACAAGTGGGATAACACAGAAGAATCATGCACGAATACCGGACATAAAGAAACATTCCAGACGGTAATACAAACTCCCATCGAATATGTCCTTGGATGGAAGACAATATATCTTTTTTTTTTACTATGCTAGACCTAGCTAGAGGACTTAAAAGCTTGAACAGGGGTGTGTTTGTAGACTTCTAGAAGCCTAGGAAGTTTCATCAGTGGACTCACAAACCAATAATTAATGTTAATGATTGGAAGATGGTGGTGAGGATATTGCCCCAGGAGGCGCTGAGTAGCTGCGGCCGAAGCCGTCACCTTGGCCCTATGCGCTTGAACTGTTGGGTTAGGTAACAGTCACTGCTGGGAATTGGAGAGGAGTGCAGGATTCAAACCACAACTGAGAGAATGCGCGACCAGCATTCTTCCAATTACGCCACTTGCGGATTGTGATAACCTGAGGATTTCATTCAGTGAAATAGTGTTTTTTCCCAGGAAGTTAAGGAACAGCGAAACATGAACACGGGGCTAAATGGTAGATTGAGAACCCCTTAGCTAGAAGATGACCATCCTAATCAAAAACTACAGAAGTGAAACACGTTCACCTATGAGCCATCAAGGAGTCCGTGAGTTGCTCTGTTTCACAAAAGTCTCTGCTGAAGAAGGTGAGGAACCTACGCCAGGAGGCACCTAGTGCCCGGAGCCTTCACCTTTGCCCTGTGTGATTCTTGGACTGATAGGGCAGACAACAACAGCTGGGAATCGAAGAACAGTGCGATATTCGAAGGTGCAACGAAGAAGAATGAGACCAGTACGCTTCCTGTTACGCCACCAGCGCCCGTGTGAAAGGCATGAATATTTTACTATGTTATCACTCAGTAACAGCGATACAGCTGCAGATGTGGAGGGAGTGAACACGAGGGGACGTCCTAGGATGAGGTGGATGGACGAGGTGAAGGGGGCTTTGGGGAAAAGGGGAATGTCTGTTGAGGAAGGATGGGAGAGGACAGAAGACAGGGGTGAATGGAGAATGATTGTATATGGATGATGTTGTGATGTATGAGGTGGAATGGGTGGGGGGATGGGGGGTGAGGTAGTATGTGTGAGCGAAATTTGACGCAGCCCGAAGGGATTTCTCCCCGTCTTCTCCTTTTATGCATGGGGGGACGGAGAGAGGGGGGTCGCCGATTTAATGAAGCGGCCTTGCTGTGGATGTGCTGTGTCTTGCGACACTGCTTCTGACCCGGGGCAGTGGACAGGGTGCAGGGATGACCCGTCATCCAGAAGGTGCTAAGATAAGAGGGAGGGTGGAGGGGTGTGGAGTGTATTCAGGGATGGAATGGGTGGGAATGATTTTATGCCTTTTCCTTTTTGGCTACCTCCCTTGTAAGGGGGAAGAAGCCTTGGTATATGTATGTATGTATGTACTTGCATCTGGGGTTCTATGCTCAGAAAAGGCTGAATATTGTGTTCTTTGGACTGAAGCAATAAGAAAATCAAAAGCGGATTCTGCCAAGGACTAATTCAACAGGGATTCTCATATTGATATTTCTTTAATGACAATAACTGCCTACCATGGACGCTGTTAAAAAAAAGTGAATATATATCTATAATTCATTGCGCTGCGTTCTATCTGCACATAATACAATGTGATGATATTTGATTGCATATTTCCATGTCATTCCAGCTAATTGAGGGTCATCAACAATGCGACAGGAGCATGATTCGACAAATTCCAGAATTAGGACTATTCTTTAAACCTGAAGAAACAGTTTTCTGGTTGACATCAGTCACACATTTGGTTCTCCTCCGATGATTTCATTGACACAACAAACATGGCTGCTAAGATGGATGTCCTGGTTGATGGCTATAGTAAAGACACAGTAAATCCTATCCTGAAGAAGGCCTGTATATTCATGGCGGGATGCCTTTCTTGCTCGGTCCTCATTTATACCCAGCAATTATTTGGAGATAATAGTAATCCCTCCTATATCCGAACTAATTGGGTGTTCGGGTGTAGGAAGTTCCCTGTCTTGTTGTGCAGCTGTAGACATGGACGATGAAGGCTGACTTGAAGAGCGTTTCGGTTGGCTTCGATACCAAGTATCTTCGGAGAATCTTGGGGGTATCGCTGAAACGACTTTGTATCAAACCAGAGACTGTACGACAGTCGTACTCATTTTAGGCCAATTATCAGCACAATTCGTGAAACGTCAATTCCGGCTATATGGGCATGCGCCACGTTTCCCTGATGGTGATCCTACTCAGCGTTGTCTCCACAAAAGACAACAACCCTCGATGGAGGAGGAGATGAAGGGAACGCCCGCAGAATTCATGGTTGGGGCATATTGATCGCACCTGTTGAGAGTTGTTAGGCGTGGGATGGAACGGTGTGTGTATGGGAGCTTTCCCGGGAAGACCGTAGAGACTGGCATCAACGTATGAGTGATTCAACGTGATCCCTGATGTATGCCCTCAAATGATAATACATACTTACACGGAGAGTAGCCAAAAAGAAAAGGCATAAAAACCATTCCCACCCATTCCATTCCCTACATATTCCACTCCCCTCCACCCTCCTCCCTCTCTCTCATCTTGGCACCTCCTGGATGACAGGTCATCCCTGCATCCTGCCCACTGCCCTGGGTCAGAAGTAGCAAGACACAGCACATCCACAGCAAGGCCGCTTCATTAATTCGGCGACCCCCCCTCTCTGTCCCCTCAGACAGAAAAGGAGAAGACGGGGAGAAATTCCTTCAGGCTGCGTCAAAATATTTCTCATACATACAAATGATAATGATATAGTAAAATAATTTCCCCACTCTTCTCAGTCTCCATTCCGCCACTCTTTGTACTAAATCATTCTGAAGGAATAAAAGCGGTACGTAGTACACACAAATCATGTTCGGGTAATGGTGGGCCGAAAATATTCCTTTCCGAAGAAAGGCAAACCTTCAAGAAGCCACAAATGAAAGTTCTCCTTCAAGATAAAAATCCTCGGTGTCAGACCACCTTCAGTTCGACAAAATATTTGCGCAAATAGCCTGTTTAGTGTT
>NC_134814.1:5000494-5010494 GCF_046742065.1 Oratosquilla oratoria
TACAAAAACATCTCGGTTCTAACCTAACCAAAGAAACAACAAGAACTCAAAAACTCTTTCCTTCATTCCGTAGACCTCACCGCTACAACATGAAGCCGAGCACTAGGGCTAAGTGAATCTTCATCAATTTTCACTCTGCCAATACTATATCATTCTTCTTCTTGGGGAGCATGTGAAAGTGGTTTATTACAGCGTTCGAATGAAACTATCTTTAGAGAAAGGACTCGACGCAAGACATAAATAGACAAACACTGGGAAGGACCTTTGTGGTCAAGCCTTTGTGGTCTGCGGGTCAAATCTTACCGCCTACTCTGACAGACCTGTTGGAAGCTGGAGTATGCAGGAAGGAGAGGGAGGATGAAGAAGGAGAACTACAACATTTCTTTAAACCTTTCCGGGCTCCCTGAAGCCCACTCATAGATTCCTTTAGAACAGTGGTTCCCAAACTATCTTACCTGACGTCCCCTTTTTGCTTCCAGTAGACCCGCACGCCCCCATTTCCTCTTTTTTTCATGTGAAATGATTCTTGCTTCTATTTCTTAGCATTGCTCAGGAAAACAGATTTCTGTTTGTATTAAATTTTGATAATAAAGGCCACTCAAATAGATAATAGTACATTCCAGAGACATTTTTCTAAGTAACTAAAAACGAAACATTTGGTTCAAAGGGAACGAAAAAAAAAAGTTTGAACATTAGCAAATTGGCAAAATTTATTAGCAATTTTAAGAATAGATAATTTGAAAACATGGCATATGATATTTGGATAGACTCATGAGACTAAGGCACAGTTTATGAACTAATTTAGTGAGATGAATGCTGCCGCTTCTTCCTCACAAGATTAGAAATTCTAGGATTGAAGTATTGGGAGTTTGTGACGAATCCCTCAGTGGCGACAGTGTGGTTGGTATCTGTGACGTGTCCAAAACGTGTAAGGAGAACTAGCTTAATAGAAAACGGGTTGGAGTGACTGCTATGATTATACTTTGCATGTACGTAATGGCAGATATTTGTTCTTTGAATGAGTTTATTATTCTAATTAAACAAATATTTTTGAGCAGATGACTTCACGCCCCCCTTGTATCCTCCTCACACCTCCCTAGGGGGGGCGCGCCCCCCCTAATTTGGAAACCACTGATTTAGAACTTCACGGAACTTAAGAGGGGGTTGACACGGTCCAACAATTCGTCGAACGCGGTTCGACAGACACGTGTTTAAAGTGATGTGTGAACGTGTGAACGGGGTATTTGGTTGTCGAACACGTTGGTTAAACCCCAAATACCCCGTTCACACGTTCACACATCACTTTAAACACGTGTCTGTCGAACCGCGTTCGACGGTCGTTAGACCGTGCAAAACCCCTCTAAGGTTTAGCCCTTGAACTAGGCTATAGGGAGAGTCTGGGCTATATAAAGATGAATAAATACCTGCAAGGGTTTCACTTAAGTTTGATTAATATTCGTCCTCTTTAAGGTCCTGTTCACACTAGCGGTTCGAACCGCGCGGAAACCGCGGCGGGACCACATAATCAAGGAAAAAGTACGCGGTTATGTGTGAACGTCTCCATTGACTTACATTGTATTTGAACCGCCGCTATTCAAACCGCTAGTGTGAACAGGGCCTTAGAAATTTTGTGAAATAACAGCCGAATTTTCTCAAGATTCCTAGGCTTTAGTCATCAATAATCATTGTTCTTAACTATAACAGTTAATGCATAAGAAATAACAAACATTCTATTTATTGTTATTTCCTGTATTTGGGGACCATATATTGTCCTGACTGATATAATATACTAACTCTTTCGAAATCATTTCTTAGATAAAAAAAATTACAATAATTTGTAAAAATACATTAATAAACAAATTTCAGAATTCGCGCAGCACAGAAGGCAACTTTCAAAATGACTTTTAAAGAAACCCGTTGGAACCTTCATTGGCGATGTTAGCATCAATTTGTTAAAAAAAAAAAAGTTTCCCAAAATTTAACAATGTTGGTCTAGAACTCGTTGTCTGGCTGTTAGATTATTTTGACGAATATTCCCGCCTGTAGTGTATTTAGATTGGAGAATTTAGGAATAAGGAGGAGATAGACAAGAACTAGTTTACCAATAGAATGATTAAGGAATAGTATAGACTTAGTAGCCATATAGTGAACATTGATACATTTTTTTTTTTTTTTTTTTTTTTTTAAGAGAACATTAGATAGCTTTATGGGTAGAGATGACGGGTGGTAAGGGATATAGACTGCCTAGTGTAGGCCTTATGGTCTCTTACAGGCTCCTTCATTCTTATATCCTTTTGGCCCCCAAACATTCAACTTCTCCCCAAAGTCGGTTCTTTGTTGTCTTAATAAAGGGCTATCACACTGACCTATCTTTCCTCCAACGTTCTACTTCAAACCTTCATTTGAATAACAGGAATATGACGTCACTTACAGAAATCTAGGCTTCTCTAAGAACACTTCAACATCACGTCTAGCATCTGTCTAGGTTTACAACCTCTTAGCTCGACATCGAGCTATGCTATATATAACGGAAAGATTATTTGATATTTGGTGATTTGAAAAATTCAAATATTGTAACCGAAGTCGTTTTGACTCAAACGAACTCTCAACTGTCGTTGCTGGTGCTATATATAACGGAAAGATTATTTGATATTTGGTGATTTGAAAAATTCAAATATTGTAACCGAAGTCGTTTTGACTCAAACGAACTCTCAACTGTCGTTGCTGGTGAAGCCCGTGGGAGCTGCCCAGTGTGATAGCCCCCTATAACTGAGCTTCGTCTTCAACTGCATAAATTCCTGTTCTTCAGTACCTTTCCAATTCCTTCATCCTCTCTTCCCTCCCCTACGCTCAGAATTCTCATCTAGAGAAAGATGCAGAGAGAGGGAGAGAGAGAGAGAGAGAGAGAGAGAGAGAGAGAGAGAGAGAGAGAGAGAGAGAGAGAGAGAGAAGGAGAGACTGAGACTGAGACTTAGACTGAGACTGAGACTGAGACTTAGACTGAGACTGAGACAGAGAGAGTGATAGAGACAAAGACAGGGAAAGAGGTAAAGAGGGAGAGATATAGAGATAGAGAGAGGGAGAAAGAGAGAGAGGGAGAGATATAGAGATAGAGAGAGAGAGAGAGAGAGAGAGAGAGAGAGAGAGAGAGAGAGAGAGAGAGCGAAATAGGCCTTCCTTACCACCCCATTTTTTTTTTTTTTTTTTTTTTTTTTTTTAAGTATCCGTTGTTCCACCATTTCTGGTTCCCGAGACACTCCCCCGCCGATATCCTTTCAGCCTCAATGACTCAGACCCTCAACCTAACTTACTTTTAATTGACAATATTCTCTCTTCAAGAGATTGTACTTAACTCTCTTATACCTAACGATGACCTGTAAACCTCAGATCTTTCTAGAACTCTCTTATCTCTGTTCGTCTTTCCTGGTGATTCTATTCAGCCGAGCGGGACCTTTGGGACATAGGGGTCCCGACCCGTTCCGGCCCCCAGTTTTGAACTCAGGTTCGAACCCACGACAGGATAGAGTCGCTGGTTCGGAGAGCTCAAAATTCGTTCTTGTTTCGGCCTTGTTAAGGCCTTATCACACTAGGAGCTTCCATGTCATCACACTGGGCAGCTTTCATGGGCTTCACCTTTGTCTGTCTGTTTATTATTATTTACTTGCTTTTTCATTTATCATTAGTTATCTGTCAATTTATCATTATTTACTATTTACCTATTTGTTTATTATTTAACTATACCTATGTATTTATTTTATTATTGTACTTTTATAATTTCTATCTATTCATTTATTTATCATTATTATATATTTTTTTCACATCCGACCTAGTTATGGACCAAAAGGTCCCCTGTCGGCATGCTCCGCCTTTATAGTCCTTTGCAATCCGACCGTTGAGGGTTCGTTTGAGTCAAAACGACTTCGGTTACGATATTTGAATTTTCAAATTTCCAAATATCAAAATACCTTTCCGCTATATATAGCAAATCCGAATGATGAGCTAAAGAAATTGTAAACCTGTACGAATATTAGACATACCGTCGTGCCATATCCTCTTGGACTTCGGCAACCATGGAGTGCCGCCGTTCACGGTCCCTAGTTACTTGTAACATCTGTGCTGGTTTGAGTTGTTTTCCCGTCGCCCTCATCAGCCCGTCCATATACTCCTCCCTCCCTCTTGCTCTCCTTCCCTCCACCATTCCCGTCATCACCACCTCTTCCAACCCTTCCCTCCCCATTATATGTCCTAAAAATCGCAACTGTCTTTTCCTTATTGTTGTCATTAATTCCCTATCTGTCTCCATTTCTTCTCAATACTTCTTCATTTGTTTTCTTCGCTGTCCATGGTACTCTTAATACTCGTCTCCATATCCACATTTCTGCTGCTTCTAAGTTTTCCTGCAATTTTCTGCTGATTGTCCACGCTTCTGAACCATATAATAGTGTTGACCATATAGAGAATTATAGGTTTCTGTAAACAAAGTCATATTCTTGTTATTCAAATGGAGGTTGGAGGTAGGATGTTGGAGGAAAAATAGCCTAGTGTGATGAAACTTTTAACGAGAACATTCATTTTCATGATTTGTCTTCGATTTAATTTTCGGAAAATTATTCTTCCCCCCCCTCTTTCTCCTCCTCCAACTCCTCCTCCTCCTCTTCCTCCTTCACTTCCTCCTCTTCCTCCTGGGGGATCCTTCCCCCCCCCCGTTTTTTATAGTGGAAGGTGTAGAGATGGTTGGCCCAATTTACAATCCAATATACAACATTCTCCTGAACTTTTTTCAAATCCTGCAAAACTGTCAAGTATCTGTCTGTCTGTCTGTCTGTCTGTCTATTTGTCTGTCTACCTGTCCGTCTGTTTCACTGTCTGTCTGTCTTTTTATTATTATTTTCTTCTTAAGCTTGGATCCTCGTCGATTTTTGTGATGATATTTTGAAAGTTCTTTATCACCCGCTCCTTCTCGGCTGCACCACATTAATTCCTAAAAAAAAAAAAAAAAAAAAAAAAAAAAAAAAAAAAAAAAAAAAAAAAAAAAAAAAAAAAAAAAAAAAAAAAAAAAAAAAAACTTGGTTGAATGAAATCATAGAAGGTTCGAATCCGCTAGAATTGGCGCGTTACGTCAGTACTAAATTCGGTACTAAATTCGATACTAAATTCTCGATCTCCGACAAAGGCCGTCATTCCTAGCCAACTCTCCCACTCTCCCATCCCTCTCCCCACTCTCCCTCCCTCTCCCTCTCCCCCAATCTCCCCCAATATCCCCCTCCCTTTACCCCTTCTGTCCTCTCTTCCATCCTTCCTTCCTCTTTCTGCTCTCTCTCTCCCTCTCCCTCCCCCTCTCTCCCTCTCCCTACCCTCTCTCCTCTTTCCTCCTTCCCTTCTCTCTCCCCTCTCCCCTCTCTCCCCCTATCTCCCCTCCCCCTCCCCCTCTCACCCTCTCACCCCTCTCTCTCTTACTGTTTCTTCCACTCCTATATTCTCATGTTCTTCTCCCCCTCTCCCTACCCTCTCTCCTCTTTCCCCCTTCCCTTCTCTCTCCCCTCTCCCCCCTCTCCCCCTCTAACCCCCTCACCCCCTCTAACCCCCTCACCCCTCTCTCTTACTGTTTCATCCATTCCTATATTCTCATGTTCTTCTCTCCCTCTCCCTACCCTCTCCCCTCTTCCCCCTTCCCCTCTCTCTCCCCCTTTCTCCCCTATCCCCTCCCCGCGTCACCCCTTCCTTTCGAAGATGCCGTTTTTGGCTTCAGACATAGATGAACATCACAGAACCCTCTCGGGAAATTAAAATAAAGAACACACATGCTTCTCGGGAAGACGAAGAAACACGAGCTCAAGGTACAACGAAATCCAATATAGCCCAAGATTTTTATCAAAGACTACTAAGAGAGTATCTACATAGAGGTAGGCGAGTACTAGACCCCCTTTGAACATCAATGAATTAACCCAAGAAGACTTATATTGAAAGAACGACAAGATTCAATATATCATTAACTACTACTAACAGGGTATCTATAAAGAGGTATGAACAATATTATAAAGAGTAGGCTGATATTGGGGCCTCTTTGAACATCAATAATCAAGAGGAAAAAGACCCAGATAAAAGTAGGTACGATATCCAATATAGCTTAAGATCTTATTAATTACTACTAAGAGAGTTTCTACAAAGAGTAGGTGGATATTGAATCCCGTTTGAACATCAATAAATAAACATAAGAAGACTCAAACCCAAGGAAAGACCAGATCCTGTATAATCTAAAATATCATTAATTACTACAAAGAGAGTATCTACAAAGAGTAGATGGATATTGAATCCCGTTTGAACATCAATAAGTAAATATAAGAAGACTTAAACCCAAGGAAAGACAAGATCCAATATAATCTAAAATTTCATTGATTACTACAAAGAGAGTATCTACAAAGAGTAGATGGATATTGAATCCCGTTTGAACATCAATAAGTAAATATAAGAAGACTTAAACCCAAGGAAAGACAAGATCCAATATAATCTAAAATTTCATTAATTACTACAGAGTATCTACAAAGAGTAGATAGATATTGGATCCCTTTTTAACATCAATAAAAATAAGACTAAAACCTAAGCAGGGACCAGATTTCACTACCTATTAAGAGAGTATCTACAAAGAGTTATGAACAGGACGTTACAAAGAGTAGGCGGATATTGTATCCCCTTTGAACATTAATGAACAAACCCAAGGAGACTGAAGGAACAAGATTCAATATAACCCAATATTTCATTAACCACTACTAAGAGAGTATCAACAAAGAGTAGGCAGATATTGGATCCCCTTTGAGCATCACTGAACACAAGACGACTCAAACCCAAGGAGTGACAAGATCCAATATGATCTAAGATTTCACGAACTTCTACTAAGAGTGTATCTACAAAGGGGGTGAAGGAGCTACCGAGGAAAGGGAAAAAGTTGACGAGTTCTCGAAACTTTTTTTTTCTCCACAACCGAACTCATTTTACGCGTGGCCCGAAGCCGTATATATACATTGTGCGGGCAAGCCCCCGTGGTGTGTAATTAATCTTAATTACATTGGATTAGATCAACGTTGGATCATGCTGTCACACTGACCAAGCAGGTGTGTCCACAGGCAGCAGCACGTCCTTTCTAACGCATGTCACGTGGTCAATACAATGCGTGCCCCAGGGAGCACATCACGTAGTTTCTACAGTATGAACATGGCCCTACAAAGAGCAGGCGTGTATGAAACCCCCGATGACCACTGAGGTTTGAGTGGATGAAGAACGAAGAGCAATCTCAAAGATTACTCATAAGTAAATAAATAAACAGATAAATAAATAAAACAAATAAATAAATAAAAAATAGATAATGATAATAATAATAATAATAATAATAATAATAATAATAATAATAATAATAATAATAATAATAATTAATAATAATAAATAGATAAAAATTAAAATAAATTAATAGATTAAAAACGATATTGAATAAATGAATATATAAAAAATTAATTAATAAATGAGTAGATATATGTATAGATTAATAAGTAAATAGATAAATGAATGAATAAATAAATAAGAGAATAAAAAGATTAATAAAAACATAAATAAGTAAATTGATAAATACTTAAATCAATAAACAAATGAACAGATGAATACGTAAACAAATTAAATAAACAAATAAAATAAATAAATAATAAATAAATAAATAAACGGGAACAAAATTGTTGCTCATCTCTTATTGCTCCGTCCACTAAAGATAAAAATTAGAGATCTTGATATCAGCTCGAGGAAAAGAAACAAGACGTGTGGTTTTGAGAGCACAAGGAAGAATCTCTGCTTATCAAGAGTGAGTGGAAACAAAGAGAATGAGGGACGAATGAGAGGCTCTTTATACCTAGTACCTCCTCCGAACTCGTGGACAAAAAAAAAAAAAAAAAAAAAAAAAAAAAAAAAAAAAAAAAAAAAAAAAAAAACAGAGACAGAAGAAGAAGAAGCAACAGAAGCAGAGGAAGAAATTATGATGATAATAGGTATAATAATCATGATAATAATAGTAATAATAATAAAACATTTCATTTTAGCAAGCCTGAGAAAATATTTATTTTCCTTTCAACGGATTTCAGAGTCTAAATGCCAAAAGAAATAATAAACTTCTCTTTTAATCTCCTTTTCTGTTAAAGCGAAATACTTGGGGTGATATGTCCACTGATCTCCAATTTTATCTCTTTAAAAGATAACCACAAAAACAAATTGTGTTTATAATTTCCTGTCTCTTTTAAGGACTGGCAACCTTAATCCACATGGAAATATCTCTACTTAACAGCCCCCAAGGGAACAAAAAATATGTAATAAGGATTAAAATTGTAGCAGTTTTATATGCTTTTAATAGAATGTACACTCCCTAAATGCGCAGAATAAGAACTACAAAATTAAAATCTTTATCGTATTTTACCTTTATCCGTCCGTTTGGGCGTTTTTTTTTTTTTTGGGGGGGGGGGGGAGGGGCACTGCAACCACTACCGAAAATTCAAACTCTCTATCTGGATCCACTTCATGCATTATCTTGCTAAATTTAGTCGCTGTAGTAATTGGTTTGGTTTAACCTTGCAAAAATCCCCTTGTCAGGAGGCTAGACCGGTACCCTTCACAGAGAAAGGACTTTGCAACATGGAATTTAATGAACCATGGCCTTGGTCCAACTCGCTGGCGGGAAGGTCCGCACTGCCGCTTCCTCGACCTCCGCCGCAAGTAGCGACGCTCTAACCAGCTCGGTCAGCGAACATTTTCCCTAGTGAGAGTCAACACCGTGTGAGATCGAAACCTTTAATGGTACGACGTTTCGCTAGTTACAGCTGTGATCGTACCAATAAAGGTTTCGATCTCACACGGTGTTGGTTCTCACAGTCTTGTCGGCTTCTGCCTTTGTGTTTCAAATTTTCCCTAGTACTGATAGAAATTCATATCTACAAATACAATTCATTGTAAAGCGGTCTGTGTCCTCACAAATATATAAAATGTTAACAAAAACATATCTAACACAGCTTAGTACATTCAAACCAAACAAAATCTATTCAGAGAGGAAGTCTGAATTCTGGCTGCAACTGCTATAAAATTTTTGAACAATTTTATAGTTTTCACGATGCAAATGCACCACTGGTAGCTGAGGGTGTATATTTTTATAAACAAGAAAACACCTTTTACTGTGCTGCAAGCACACTGTAGGAAATGATATCTATCATACAATTATCATCAAAAATTATTTACTATTACGTATGAACGACCCGTCATCCACGAGAGGCTAAAATGGGAGCGGGGCGCTCTACGAGATTTAAATATGTGTAGTGGGTGTGTGAACATTGAATTGGTCCTCATCCCTTATAAAGGGTTAAAAGATCCTCTGATATATATATGATATATGATAGTTGTTTGTATGGGAAGAACTTTAAGGTTGTTCAAGGCTCTTGTAGACCACTGTACAGTACATCCCATCAGCCCAATCCCACACAGTGGGAGGTAAAAAAAAAAAAAAAAAAAAAAAAAGTGTAGGGCAAAGCCCTGTCAGTTGCAGCAAACAGTTTTGTTTTTTTCAAACTTTGGGTCGCGTCATCTTTTGTCCAGGTCTGTCAGGAAAAGTACGTCCTCCCCCATAAACAATGAACTAGATAAATGTTGAGAATATTATTAAGTAATCTGTTGACAATAAAAATTCATTAACAATATTGAAATTATCTTGTCAATGCTAACCGCGTTAGACTATTACTAAATAACCTATAAAGATATTTTGAAAGTTCTTGGTGGATGGCATAATTACATGAGAGGCTATGGTTGCCAAATAAAGTATCTTTGATAATGTTATCAACATTAGATATGGGCCTTTTAGGAGATCCTTATACACTTCCAGCGGTCATATCAAGATTACTATCCATTAGTGAGGATAATTACACTCAGATCATTGCTGTGTTCCCCTTTATTAAGATTATCAGTGATTAACGAGCCCTCTTTG
>NC_134814.1:5015494-5022994 GCF_046742065.1 Oratosquilla oratoria
ATAATTTATGTTATATTATTTGTTTTTGTTTTGTTATAATTTGTCTGTCTGATTTTCATTTATTATTAGTTATATGTCAATTTATAATCATTTACTATTTACCTTTTTGTTTGTTATTCAACTATACCTATGCATTTATTTATGTATTTTATTTGTTATTTTTACATTATTATAGTTTTAATTTATTATTTATATGATTTTTTTTTTCTTTTTTCATCCGACCTAGATATGGATCAAAAGGTCTCCTGTCGGCATGCTCCGCCTTTGTAATCCTTTGTAATCCTTTATTGGTACGCCAATTCTGGCCTATTCTTTTCTTAAACCTAAACTTTGACTTACCATGACTTTTTCATGACTACTACATAACCTCTAACTGCCAGCTTCTTCCATCGAGCCGCTCGCCTCTTTCTTCTCTCTTTGGAAATAACTTTCCTGTTAAACATTAAAGAAAACGGTAATATTCCCGACAAGTTGTACATGGCATTGTCAACGGCCGCAGTTTTTCCCCCGCTAAGTGCAATGCAATGTCGACTGCAATTTTCATGACTCCACTTTTCATTTCTTTTGTTTTAGTAACCGTTTGATAATTAAATTGCCCGGCTCATCCACGGCAGACCCCTTTATAGTGGACATGTGCCATTTACGACTGTCGGTTCCACGCTAACAAGCAGACACTGACGTCCACCTTTACCACTCGCAGTCTATTGCCTGGAGGAACGAAAACTGCAGGCATATGGCGTCGGCATTAAATTCGACTTTGGCTTTGGCTTTGGCTTTGGCTTCGGCTATGGCTATGGCTTTGGCTTTTGCTATGGCTTCGGCTATGGCTTCGGCTATGGCTATGACTATGGCTTCGGCTATGGCTTTGGCTCTTGCTATGGCTTCGGCTATGGCTTCGGCTCTGGCTTTGGCTTTTGCTATGGCTTCGGCTTTGGCTATGGCTTTGGCTTTGGCTATGGCTTTTGCTATGGCTTCGGCTTTGGTTTCAGCTTCGGCTATGGCTTTGCCTTAAGCTTTGGCTTTGGCTTAAGCTTTGGCTTTGGCTTAGGCTATAGCATTAGGTTCGGCTTCGTCTTCGGTTTCAGCTTTGGCTTTGGCTTCGGCTAAACCTTTGGTTCCATCGTTATTTTAGGCTTTGGCATCGGCTATGCTTCGGTTTTGACTATGAATTCGATTTCGGCTATGGCTTTGGCTTTCAACTATGGCTTTGAATTGGAATTCGGCTTCGATCTAGGCTTTGGTTTTGGCTTCGATTTTGGCTATGGTTTTGGCTTGGCTTAGTTTTTGCTTGTTTGGTTTGACCTTTCTCTGCTTGTTTTAGATTGTATTGTACTGTCTAGGGTTGGGTTGAGTTGTGTTGTGTTAGATTGAGCTGAGCTGGGTCGAGTTGGCTTGGTTTTCTTGGCTTGGTTTGGCTTGGCTTGGCTTGGCTTGGCTTGGCTTGCATTGTCTTGTGTTGCCTCGGAGACAAAACAGCTGCATCCTCGCTATATGCCCTCCCGCCTGACGTCTTTACAGTGGAAATGTTTCTTTTGATATACGTCTGATTTGCCTCCCTTTATTCCCGTCTTCTCTATCCTTTTCTCATTTAATTCTCTCCCCTTTCATCCCCTGTTTCTCCAATGCAAACGTCACGAATAAATTGCTCCGTTGTCCGTTTGATGGTTTGGTTTGGCAAACGTTTCACGGTTTTGTTTGCCAAACGTTTTATGGTTTTGTTTGACAACGGTTTTGCGGTTTGGCTTTGTACCTGTACTGTGGGAAGTGTGTCTCGTTCGAATCCTTACGTTTTCGTCTGACAGTCTACGACCAGACGCATGCCACTATTTTATATTTACCAACTGGTCCAATTCGCCTCGCTGCTGCGCTGTCTCAATGCAACAATATGGATTTGAATAACACATATACCATGATCCCTGTCCAAACGGCTCACCCTCGCACATTCGTTCTAAGTGTAGATTATTTATGACCAATTCTTCAGTAAAGTTTTCTTGAAGCTTAGCGACCAGCACCTTCCAGTGCATGTCTTGTAAGAAGGATGTCAATGTCAATCATCTCCAAACCCCACAGCCCCCTCGCTCATCTTGGAAATTCATTAACACCCGGAGGGGCCGGAGATCTGACTGGCAACGGAATCTCTCTCCATTAACTTCGACTTACTCATCTTTCCTGCCATTGTGTGTGTGTGTGTGTGTGTGTGTGTGTGTGTGTGTGTGTGTGTGTGTGTGTGTGTGTGTGTGTGTGTGTGTGTGTGTGAGTGAGTGAGTGTGTGTATCGCCATATATTATTACATTCATATCATCTTTACTGTTATGAGTATTGCATATTATATATATATATATATATATATATATATATATATATACAGTATATATATATATATATATATATATATATATATATATATATATATACATGTATTATAGATGCCATTTTATTACTTTAACCTATTATTACATGTGTTATATTACATCACATCATATTACACCACATTTTATCCATATCATAGGGGTTGCGTGGATCAGTTTTTTTTTTCTTTCTTTCTTTTTTGTGTAAGATAGATATGTGAGAAAGTTTTAGAAAAGGCTTATGACGGGGTGGACAGGAAGGAATTGTGGGAGGTATTGCAGATACGTGGTATTCGAGGAAAGCTGCTAAAGGAAGTCAAGAGTTTTTACGAGAGCATTAGACCCTGTGTTAGAATTGGAAGTAGAGGGATTGAGTGGGGATACGTCAGAGATGTGTAATATCGCCGTGGCTATTCAAAATGTACATGAATGGGGTAGTGCAGAAGGTAAGTGAGAGGGTAAGGGACAGGGGGACTGGAGATCGTCAAAGTAAAATGGAGAGAAGTGGGGAGTGACCCAGTTGTTTTTTGCAGGCGACACTGCGCTTGTTTCAGAGTCAGAGGGAGTATTAAGGAGTCAGTGGTGGAGTTGAAAAGGTGATGAGATGTGCAAGGGGGAGGATGGCAGAGAGTTGGAAGTAAGTCTTAAAAGATGGGGGCTGGAGGAAGTGGATAGCTTTAGGTACTTGAGATCGTTTGTGGAAGGAAAGGGAGGAGTCGAGGTGGAGGTAAATTGTAGATTGAGAGAAATCAGTAAATGTCTTGGGATTTAAAAAGTATCACTAGAAATAGACATCTTGGAATGAATGCAAATAGGAGATTATATGAAGGGGTGATTGTGCCGACGACACTGTATGGGGCGGACACTTGGAATTTAAGAGAGACAGAGAGAAGCTTAAATGTGTTTAAGATGAAGTTTCTGAGAAGTATGGTAGGGGTTACAAGGATGGATAGAGTGAAAAAGGAGGTGAGGAGGATAGTGGAAGTGGAAAAGGAAATGGTAGATAGGGATGATGAAAGAGTACTGGAGTGGTTTGGACACATGGAAACAATGAGTGAGGAAATTTTAGTAAAAGAGGTGTGGAAGGCAGGGGTGGATGGAGTGAACTTGAGGGGACGACCGAAGATGAGATGGATGAATGGAGTTTTAAGCAAGAGAGGAATGTCTGTTGAGCAAAGCAGGGAGAAGAGAGGAGATAGAGGTGAGTTGAGAATGGTTGTGTATAGATGATACCGTGCTGCAAGGAGAGGAGGAGGCAGGGGATGGGGTGAGTAGGGAGGGCTTCTCCCCCGTCTTCTCTATGTGGGAACGGAGAGCCGAGGTCGCCGAATGAGTGAAGCGGCCTTGCTGTGGTTGTAATTGCTGCATTGCTTTTGACCAAGGGGAGTGGACGGGAGACAGGGATGACCCTTCATCCGTGAGGAGATAAGATGGGAGGGAGGAAAGCGTGGTGGATGAAAGTGGAATCGGTTTGGAATGAAATGGGGAGTATATAGATTTATATTGTATATTATATTACTATGCTAATAAGAACACGGGTATGTGTATTCATTTATGCAAAATAGACTACTTGGAAAAAGAAACTAACGAAGCAGAGCGCTTTCGTATATTACAACTTCAGTGCAAAAAGTACATAGTTAATAGAAATACATAGATTATATATACATGAAAAAGGGACAAGGACAGTTGTTCCTTTTCCATGTATATATAATCTATGTATTTCTATTAACTATGTATTTTTGCACTGAAGATGTAATATACGAAAGCGCTCTTCTTCGTTAGTTTCTTTTTCCAAATGGTCTACTTTGCATTATATTACTATGATATTATATTTCATTACATTACATTATACATAATATTGTATTATGTTATACTATAGACACAGAAAGACCCACACTTGCACAACGCAAAGAAAAGTTAAACGTTTATTCCTAGAAAGATCAATGGGAGGTCCAGTCCAAACCGCGACAACCGCGTGGCGTGGAGCACCCGTCTCGCCCACACGATTATACCTGACGCGCCTATGACAGTGCGACCCTGCTTGACCCGACCTGAAGTATTACATACTACATGTGACTACCCGCGCGGTATATATATCGGCTCCTGGCCGCATCTAACATCAGTTCAGTTTTACCTCACAGATAAAGGAGACGAACTCATCTAACACTATTTCTCGCAGTAGCATCGTCGCTTCAGTCCTGAGGAGGATTGCAGGCCAGTATGGGACTTCGGGAGTTTAATAAATCGGGAGCGAGAATTATACGTTTTATTTTTATGTTAGAGCATCGATATATATTGTGACTTGTGTTCATTCTTTTTGTTACTGCAAGGTCACAATTGTATTGCTGAACTGGCAAAATTATATAATTTGAATAATAGTAGCTTAAAGATATTTGGACTATTTCTGCTGCACCTCATTTGACCTGAGTGGGAGGGAGGGTTATGACCCTTCATCACAAAGTGCCGAGATGGGAGAGGTGATGTGAATCGTTTCAGGACAATATCCCCCCACTACCAATATCCTTGGGGGATATTGTCCTAAGGGGGATTTTGTCCTAGGGGGGATTTTGTCCTAGGGGGAATATTGGTAGGGGGATTTTTTTTCTGGGGGGATATTGTCCTAGAATCGATGTGAATGGGCCTTTTGATTTGGCCACCCCCTTTTATGAGGGGCAAAAGGTCATAGGTAGATATATACATATCCACAGATCCTATCCCAAGTATCCTTTGCCTTGATAGGAATCATAACGTTATCATATCACCCAATGGGGTATGATAAGAACACAAGAATGGAGGAGACCGCAAGAGACCATAAGGCCTACACTAGGCAGTCCCCTGCCCCTTACCACTCGTCACCCCTATCCATAAAGTTGATCAAACCTTCTCTTAAAGCAACCGATAGTTTCAGCGCTCACTAGATGGTAACTAAGTCTGTTCCATTCGCTAACCACTCTATTGGTAAACCAGTTCTTGCCTATTTCCTTCTTAAATTTGAATTTGTCCAATTTGTCCAATTTGGGAATGATTTTATGCCTTTTCCTTTTTGGCTACCTCCCTTGTAAGGGGGGAAAAGCCTTGGTACATGTATGTATGTATGTACTAAGAGACCTGCCCTTTTGCCTTAATATGATGACCTTTGTATTTCATTCACTTCATGAGGCTCACGACTGTCTTTTCACACTCAAACAGGACATTCTCATATTAAAAGAGCCCTCACTGCCTTAGAATTGCCTGACCAAGTGCTTACTAAGATAGGCTGACACAACACTTAGCCCAAGCGCAAACTGAGACGCATGCGTCACAGGCAACGCAGTGCGGACCAAAGGCAGACTTCCTGTTGCTGAATTGAAGTACAGTTTGACCTTCTCTATCACTTGAAATGCCTCTAGATAGGACACCTAGAACCATTTCTAGTTGGAGAGAAGTTCAAAATGGACTTCAGTGTCTTCCTGTGCTCTGTGCTGCGTCGGCTGTGTGGTCTGCGTCTTAGAGGGGGTTCACACGGTCTAAACGGTTCGTCGAACGCGGTTCGACAGACACGTGTTTAAAGTGATGTGTGAACGTGTGAACGGGGTATTTGGGGTTTAACCAACGTGTTCGACAACCAAATACGCCGTTCACACGTTCACACATCACTTTAAACACGTGTCTGTCGAACCGTTATGCCCGCGCAAACCCCGTCTTAGATTGCTCTTTGGCCGAGTTTCGAGTGTTTATTAAGTCGGGCGTTGCTGTTTACATAATGTATACATCTAGACCAGGGGTTCTTATCCTTTTTTCTCCAATTCCCCACTTTTTAATGAGCCAACTCTCCATTTCCCACCACAGCATTGGTCTTTGACAAATTCGACTTTAATCCATGCAGTGTTTAGTTACTAAACACTGCATGGGTTAAAATCGAATTTGTATATTCACAAATTCACGAAATGTGACAACAAGAAGACACCCGAAACAAACAAAAAGAAACAAAAACACATCGATTAAAAAAAAAAAAAAAAGACAGTGGTTCTTCTGTCCGACCGGTCATTCCCCACTTGGCAACTCCGCCATTCCCCACCAGTGGGGAATTCCCCACAGGGTAAGAACCACTGAACAAGACCCTACAGGAGGAATGAAACATGTTCATCTGCCACAACAAGCCGTCCCGTCTCTTGTAATACACATATGTAATCGACGGATCTTATACATTGGATATTCATTAGCCCTGTTATACATTGGATACATTAACAACGGATGTTATACATTGGATACATTAGCCCTGCTAACTTTACTAACACGAAGTACAGTACAAATACGGTTAAATATTCAGCTTCATTTAGCACCAGTTACTACACCGTACAATATTCTACAATTCTTCCGCGATGTTCTCTGTCAAACTGGAGAAAAGATTCTTCGTTACGATGTGAATCAATCTACGAGGTCGTAGAAGATTTGTTTACGTTGTAAATTTACGACCTTTGCAATGATGGCCTTGCGTTGGAGAATTTTAAATCTAAGATGGATATAGACAAGAACTGGTGTACCGATAGAGTGGTTAAGGAATGGGATTGACTTAGTAATCATGTAGTTAGTGAGGACTGAAACTATTGGCTCTTTTAAGGGAAGATTGATTTCATGGATGAGGATGATATGTGGTAATGGACATGGAACTGCCAAGTGTCGGCTTTGTCTCTTACATAACATAAGAACATAAGAATAAAGGAGACTGCAAAAGACCATGAGGCCTACACTAGGCAGTCTCCTCTGTTCTTATGCTCATATGTACACGCTGACTACACTTCTCTGGGTGACATAAGAACATAAGAACGGAGGAGACATCAAGAGACCATAAGGCTTATACTAGGCAGTTCAATGTCCTTTACCACATGTCATCCCTCTTCATAAAGTTATCAAACCTTCTCTTGTAACAATCAATTGTTTCAACGCTAACTACATGGTTACTAAGTCTATTCCATTTGATAACCACTCTGTTGGCGAAGCATTATTTGCCTATTTACTTTTTAAGCTTAAATTTGGTCAAATTCAAATTTCTTAAGCTTAAATTTTGTCAAATTCAAATTTCTTAAGCTTAGATTTTGTCAAATTCAAAATTCTTAAGCTTAGATTTTGTCAAATTGTCAGATTTTTGTCAGATTTTGTCAGATTTTGTCAG
>NC_134814.1:5030494-5055494 GCF_046742065.1 Oratosquilla oratoria
AATGGTCATCCCTGCATCTTGCCCACTGCCTTGGGTCAGAAGCAGTGTCATAAGACACAGCACATCCATAGCAAGGCCGCTTCATTAAATCGGCGACCCCCCCCTCCTCCGTCTCCTCATTCAGAAGTGGAGAAGGCTGGGAGAAATCCCCTCGGACTGCGTCAATTTATTTCTCACACATACTCCCTCACCCCCCATCCCCCCATCCACTCCCCTTCATGCATCACAGCATCATCCATACACAACCCTATCTTCTGTCCTCTCCCGTCCCTCCTCAACCGACATTCCCCTCTTTCCCAATACCCTTTTACCCCATCCATCCATCTCATCCTAGTTCGCCCCCTCATGTTCACTCCTTCCACCCAACTTTTACTAGTCTTTCTTCACTCATTCTTTTCGTGTGTACAAATCATCCCAATACTCTTTAAATCCTATCTCCCAACTCCCTTTCCACCCCCGTTCTTCTCCTCACCTCTTTATTTCTCACTCTATCCAGCCTAGTAACCCCTATCATACTTCTCAAGACACCTCATCTCAAACACATTCAAACTCCCCCTCTCTTCCTCTCTTATGTTCCATGTTTCTGCCCCATACAGTGCTGTCGGCACAATCACTCCTTCATACAGTCTCCTCTTAGCATCCATTCCCAAATGTCTATTTCTCATTACACTTGTTAATCCCCCAAGGCATTTACTCGCTTCTCTAAATCTACATTCTACCTCCACCTCCACTCTTCCCTTTCCAACCACATTCGCACCCAAGTATCTAAAACTATCCACTTCCTCCAGTCTCACTCCCTTAATACTCACTTCCAGTCTACTGCCACTTTCTCCCCTTGTACATCTCATCACCTTACTTTTACCCACATTTATCTTCAACTTTCTTCATTCGCACACCTTCCCAAGCTCTGTCACTAACTTCCTCAATCCCTTCTCTGATCCTGCTACAAGCGCATTGTCGTCAGCAAGCAACTGGCTTATCTCCCACTTTTCTCCCTTTTCTTTAACCTCCTCCAATCCCTATCCCAATACCCTTGCATTTACCTCTCGCACCACCCCATCCATGTATAAATTGAACAGCCAGGGCGACATAACACATTCCTGATGAATTCCCACCTTTACCTCAAACAACTCATTCTCTCCATGTCTAATCCTAACACAAGCTCTACTACTCTCGTAAAAACTCTTGACTGCTCTTAAAAGCTTTCCTCCTATCCCATATATCTACAATACCTCCCACAGTATCTTCCTGTCTACCCTGTCATAGGCCTTTTCTAGATCCATGAAGCCCAAATAACACCCTTACCTCTTCCTATAGCTTTCTCACATATCTGTCTAACCAGAAAAATATGATCTACACAACCCCTACCTGTCCTAAACCCACACTGCGCCTTACCAATTACTCTTTGTTCCTCTCCTGATCCTCTCAATCAAGACCTTCCCATAAGCCTTCCCATCTACACCTAACGAGCTGCTCCTTCTGAAACTACTACACACAATTTTCCTCTTTTCCCTTGTAAAGTTTAGATATACAGACACTTCTCCAATCCTCCGGCACTCTACCCTCTCTTAAACATTAAAAAAGTATATATATATATATATATATATATATATATATATATATATATATAAATATATATATACAGATGTATATATATGCATATATACATATATATATATGTATATATAAATGAAATATATATATATATGTATATATATGTATATATATATATAGTATATATATACATATATATATATATATATATATATCTATATATATATATATATATATATATATATATATATGGGTGTGTAGGGGAAAAACAAATGTCTAACAAGACCGAAAGTAATTAGTGGGTTTGGGAGGCTTGTAACGATCTCCGGGATGAGAGCACCCAGCTTTATAAACAAAGCTTTATTAACCAGTTTCCTCATGTATCCCTCTGCTTATGCATTGCTGTTCTTTAAGCCCTTGGAGAGACCACTTCAACGCTGAATTATATCGCTAAGCATCCACTAACTACCACTAGTTTTCGTTCTGAATCCACAATTTTGAAATTCCTGGGGCTCCGAAGGGGCCAGTGGATCCCAGATTGAGAACTCTGGGCTACAACTCTGGGCTGCAATTGCAGGGTTGATTGATTTTCTTTTTGCTGAGGGTTGAGGTTTCAGCCCTCCACCATTTCTAACGATAAGACACTTAAGTGATTTTGTTCCATCACGCATCATTATTTTACGATTGGAGAGTCCTCGCCATTCAAAGAATAATGCTGATCACCTTCTTCTACTGTCTCTCTTTTCTGGTGACCTTTCTTCTGTCTCTTTTTGACCTCCTTTGTGACTTCGTCGCTTAGGTGCTATATTGTCCTTCATAGACAGTAGCACTGGGTATAATGATCCGGTTTATCTTTGTAAACTCCCCTTATTAGAAGGCTAGAATGGTATCTCTTACAGAGAACTTTGTAAGGTGAAATATAATGGAGCATGCCCTTGGTCCATCTCGCAAGCGGCAGGGCTCAAACTGTCGTCAACATGACCTCCCCCTGAAGTTGCGATGCTCTAAATCCTAAAAACGTGTTCACTTCATCCCCTTGCGGCGCCGGAAAGAGTTGAACTTTTGTTGGTTTATTTTAAACATAAACTCTCTCGGTCAGACGTCCAGGCACAGTAACAACAACAACAACAACAACAACAACTTTTGAAACAACATTTTCCGGTCCCAAGGTGACCAGAAACCTAGTGGAGGGATTGAATAAGGGAGGGAAGGAAGAAACGAGTTTCCCCATGTGAATAAAATCGTCTGCCGACAGCTAAAAGGTAGCCTATTCTGAGAACCGTTGATCAGACAATGTCATAAGATTTATTTTTCTTGTAATGGGTAAAAGGGGAATGTCTGCCGAGCAGGAAAGGGAGAAGGCAAAATATATATATATATATATATATATATATATATGTGTGTGTGTGTGTGTGTGTGTGTGTGTGTGTGTGTGTGTGTGTGTGTGTGTGTGTGTGTGTGTGTGTGTGTGTGTTTGTGTATGTGTGTGTGTGTGTGTATCCGAGAACTGTTGATTAGACTATGTCATAAGATTTCTTGTTCTTGTAACGTGTACAAGATGAATGTCTGTTGAGCTGAGCAGGAAAGAAGGCAAGAGATAGGTTAGAAAGAAGAGCGGTTGTGGATTGATAATAAATTGATAGATTGATGTAGCCAGGGGGATTTTTCCTCGTTTTCTCAAATAGCTCGTAAATAGACGAGGAGGAAAGGTCGCCATGTAAATGAATCTGTGGGGGTAAACCAGCCACAGCTGTCGGGTCCTGTTCCATTGACTATAACCTAGGCAGTGGATGGGATACAAGAATGTCCTGTCCTTTCATGCACAAGGATCTAAGATATAAAAGGGGAAAAAATGGAGAAATAGATGAACATAAGATTGATGAAGGGTGGAAACACACCTTATAAAAGAATAAGAAGCCACATGGTAGATACATATACAATATTCCTATTAAATCCAGACAGTAAAAATTGCTCAGACAAGGTTTAAGTAATAAGAGTATGAATTCACTTTGAGCGATACATTAGAATTAGATTATGCCTTTCATTGTTGTGCTGAAGTAATTTTGTTGACAAAGAATAATAATCAGTTTGATTATCAGGAAATTTCATGGAACTATACTGAACACCCCAAACAGAAATATAATATTATGTCCATATATACGTACACACACACACACACACACACACACACACACACACACACACACACACACACACACACACATATATATATATATATATATATATATATATATATATATATATGTATGTTTCTTAAGACAGATTGAACATTTTTAGAAGCTCCGCCATGGGATACGAACCCTGACCCGTGCGTCGAAAATCACGAGGCCAAGACGTTAGCAACCATGCCACGGTGATGGTTCAAAAGGACTGTACTAGTCCCCGACCACGCTTCACGTAACATTGGAAGATCTAATCTCAATTTCATCTAATCCCGTATTAGGCGAGCCTTCCGACAAGTTGTGTATGTTTCTTAAGACAGATTGAACATTTTTAGAAGCTCCGCCATGGGATACGAACCCTGACCCGTGCGTCGAAAATCACGAGGCCAAGACGTTAGCAACCATGCCACGGTGATGGTTCAAAAGGACTGTACTAGTCCCCGACCACGCTTCACGAAACATTGGAAGATCTAATCTCAATTTCATCTAATCCCGTATTAGGCGAGCCTTCCGACAAGTTGTGTATGTTTCTTAAGACAGATTGAACATTTTTAGAAGCTCCGCCATGGGATACGAACCCTGACCCGTGCGTCGAAAATCACGAGGCCAAGACGTTAGCAACCATGCCACGGTGATGGTTCAAAAGGACTGTACTAGTCCCCGACCACGCTTCACGTAACATTGGAAGATCTAATCTCAATTTCATCTAATCCCGTATTAGGCGAGCTTCTAAAAATGTTCAATCTGTCTTAAGAAACATACACAACTTGTCGGAAGGCTCGCCTAATACGGGATTAGATGAAATTGAGATTAGATCTTCCAATGTTACGTGAAGCGTGGTCGGGGACTAGTACAGCCCTTTTGAACCATCACCGTGGCATGGTTGCTAACGTCTTGGCCTCGTGATTTTCGACGCACGGGTCAGGGTTCGTATCCCATGGCGGAGCTTCTAAAAACATATATATATATATATATATATGTGCAAAATAATCACAGGAGAAAGGAAACTTGTAGACAGTAAGTACTTTCGTATATTACATGTTCAGACTAAATGACAAAGATACAGAGTTATGTTTAAATGTAAGTATCAGGTGGCAACCATAGGGGGGAAGGGGAAAGACAATAAAATGTGAGGAGGGGGGATGACCTTACCTCTATCGACCTGACCAACACATAAGGCTCAATCTGGCGGAAAGATCTTGGTGACCAGATTGAGACTTATGTGTTGGTCAGGTCGATAGAGGTAAGGTCATCCCCCCTCCTCACATTGTATTGTCTCCTCACTTCCCCCCTATGGTTGCCACCTGATACTTACATATAAACACAACTCTATATCTCTGTTATTTATTTTGAAGATGTAATATACGAAAGTACTTACTGTCTACAAGTTTCCTTTCCTCTGTGGTCATTTTGCATTTTTGTATTACGGTGATGTGATTGCTTGCACACACACACACACACACACAAACACACACACACACACACACACACACACACACACACACACACACACACACACACACACATATGTATGTGTGTGTGTGTGTGTAGTCTTTACGCACACACACGCACACAAACACACACACACACACACACACACACACACACACACACATATATATTATATATAATATTATATATATATATATATATATGGATATATATATATATATATATATATATATATATATATATATACATGCATACATAATAAGAAAATTTAGTTAGAAAGTGAAAATAGATTCAAAGTTCTAAAAGCTAAAGAGGACCCCGTCGAAGATATGAATTTGAATTTAGTGAATAATATCATTAGGGAATCGGCAGAGAAAGTAAGAAGTACAAAAAGTATTAGAGAAAACAAATATTCCAAAGCTACAAATGATCTAATTAAAAGAAGAAGGACAATGCAGATCAAAAGTAGGAGAGACGAAATAGAAGGAGTACAACTAAACAAGCTTATCAACAAAAGGTAGAGGTTAGAGAAACGAAAGAGAAACATGGAGGAAATAGAGGAAACTATTCGGAAAGGTAAAAGTATTAAAGGGACTGAGCGCAGACATGCTTTAGGAAGACAGCAAATGATATGTTTGAAAGATAGAAATGAAGAGATCATTAAATATAGAGACAGAATGGTAAAAGAGTAAAAGTATTTTACCAAGAGCCTTACTCGTCGAAGACTGTAATTGAGTAGGTAAATTCATCTTTAGACGTTAGTAGTGTACCAGAGATCATAAAGGAAGAAGTAGAATTTGCTCTAAAAGATAAGAAAGGAGGAAAGGCACCTGGGGAAGATGATATATCAATAGATCTTTTAAAAAGTGCAGGGAAAGAAGTTCGTGTTAAGTTAGCTCAGTTGTACACCCAGTGCCTGCGTCAAGGAAACGTTCCTAAATCCTGGTGCAATGCTATAGTGATTTTGCTTTATAAAAAGTAGACCAGACAGATTTTAGTAATTACCGATCAATCAGTTTGTCATCAAATGTATATAAAGTGTTCTCTAAGATCCTTACAAATAGAGTAAATGTAGTTTTAGAATGAAAACAACCGAGATAACAGGCAGGCTTTAGAAGCGGATATTCGATTCTAGACCTTTTTCAGGCGATGAACCAACTAATCGTGAAAACGACATAATACTATATACCTCTTTGTTTAGCTTTTGTACATTACAAGATGGCCTTTGACTCGGTTGAACAAATAGCAAAAATAAACTCGCTACGCAAGCAGGGTACTAACGACCAGTTTGTAAGGGTTCTAGAAAAGATTTATGCGAAAGGTACCGCTGTAATTCGACTACATAGATATACAGAAAAATAAAGATCGAGAAAGGAGTACGGCAAGGTGATATCATTTTACTCAAATTATTTACAACTTGCTTGGAAGAGCTTTTCAGAAGGTTGAGTTGGGAAGAGAAAGTTTTGAAGATTAATGGTGAATATTTGAACCATCTAAGATTTACGAATGACATTATTCTTATTTCCGAAAGAGCAGAAGACTTGCAAGATATGTTGAGTGATCTGAACAAGGAAAGTCTCGAAGTAGGTTTAAAAATGGATAAGAGTAAAACCAAAGTAATGTTCAACACAAAAGTTCAAAGTAAAGAGATTATAATCGATGGTGAGAATCTTGAAGAAGTTGAAGAGTATAATTATTTATGCCAGATGGTGAAAGTGACTAAAGATCATGACAGTGAAATAAAAAGACGCATTACAATTGGTTGGAATGTGTTTGGTATAGTAAAATTCTGAGAGGCTCTCTAACTTTATGTTTGAAACGTAAATTTTACAATCAATGCATTCTGCCAGCAATAATGCACGGGTGTGAGACTTAGAAACAGACAAAATGCGATGGAGACAAAGCTAAGAACTGCACAAAGGAGAATGGAGAGATCAATGATGGGAATTACGCTGAGAGACATAAAGAGAGCAAGTTGGGTGAGAGAGCAGATTAGAGTGAAAGATATTGTGGAGGCGGTAAAAGAGAGGAAGTGGGATTGGGCAGGCATATATACATATATAACGTGTGTGTGTGTATAGGTGTATATACATTATATATACATACCTCCCACACACACACTCACACACAAACACACACACACACACACACACACACACACACACACACACACACACACACACACACACACACACATATATATATATATATATATATATATATATACACACATATATATATATATATATATATATATATATTATGTATAGCTATGGAATAATATGGTTTAGATCTGGATTTCCTCTTTTTCAGTAACACCGATGAATAATTAGTTCATGATTATTGTAATCCTCACACAGTGAATTTCAATTAGAAGCTATAAAACTTACAAGAGTAATTGAATACTTCCCCTCAAGCTAGTGCTTTTTCTTTTACCATGGTTGTTTTCATGCGATTTTAATCGCTTGTGATGGTACTTGGTAGGTAAAATGAGTAGGTAAAATGGCTAATTAAGTAAAATGTCTTAACTGTTGAAGACTTATTTTAGGTTCTTAGTATAGCAAATTACCACGGGGATGGGTTGACTGAAGTTTTGTAATGTATATATTCAGCGGAAAAGTATATCTGTCGGATTGCCTGCTTGTGTGTTTGTGCCTGTTTTTTCCTTGCAAAAATATTTTCTTTTTGTCTGCGTGTATTTTTTTTTTTTTTTACAAAGTTGCTATTTTTCAACGGATCTTTACCAAACTTGGCACAGAGTTCCACATTCATCACTGAATAATATATAATCAAAGAAAAGTCAGGAGTGGGCTCCTGAGGTAATATTCATTTATAGCCAATACCAGGCCTGGTAAATCTTGTAGCATTCGATCAAGCATAGAGTAACAGAGAAACTGAACAACTCGTCTAGAATATGTTAGAAAGAATGATAGATTGTCAAGGATCCCGTCAATCTCTTCAATATGAATCGAAGAATTCCCTCTGGCAGCATGAGCTGCTTTGATGTACGATGATTCGATGGTGGACTACAATAATTGAGTTCTGAAATATAAAGTTACAGCTGTACTACTCGTTCTTTTTCACTCTGAATATTAATAACAATAGAAAATATGATCAAGTCAGTTCACAGAAAATGGGAGGTCACTCAGCTACAACTACAAAATAAATATAAACAAGACGCCAAAGTCGGGATCCTCGTATATCCACTCACGCCTCATGACGCCCACGTGGGCGACATCTTATGGAAGGTGTTAAAAGTTAGATCACGATAGACTAACTTCTAACAGGGCAAAGGATGCCTCCCCTTCCCCCTAGAATTGAAAAATCGTCTGATGACAGCTACGAGAAATCCTAGAAAGATGAAGGAATGGGGTTGATACTTTATCACCCAAAAATCCCTCTAAACAGATTAAAATTGTCTGGTTGTAACCAAAATAGAATACTTGAGAACAACACATTCATTCGATAAAAAAAAAGATTAATCAACATACTTGGAACAAGATTATCTTTAACTCTGTATTTAATTGGCAGTTGCAGACAAAAATATCAAAAGAATCCCCTTTGAGGACTAAAGCTTTGTTAGTACAACATTTTAAGAACATAAGAATGAAGGAGACTGCAAGAGACCATAAGGCCTACACTAGGCAGCTCCGTATCCATCACCACCTGTCATCCCCATCCATAAAGTTGTCTAATCGTTTCTTAAAACAACTGATAGTTTCAGCGCTTACTACATGGTTACTAAGTTTATTCCATTCGTCGACCAACCTATTAGTAAACCAATTCTTGCCTATTTCCTGTTTAAATCTAAATTTGTCCAGTTTATAAACATTACTGCGAGTCCTGCCCTGTTGTCTTAATATGATGACCTTGTATGTCCACCATGACAATGTATTCAATAAAGCTATAACGAGTAAAAAGTTGTACCAATAAAGGCTGCGTCCTGTTTTTTTTTTGTTTTTTTTTTTTGTTTTTTCCTTAGCTTCCCTTAGAAAGTCCTTTGGTTTTGTAAAAAAAAAAAAAAAAAAAAAAAAAAGATTAATTCCTAAATCGGCAATGTCGTCCTATTAGGAAGTGAAGAGTTGTATATCATGTACACTTGAAGCAATGACCACATGTAATAGTGTCCGTTAAACAACTGCCATGAATTTATTCGCTAATATGTAATTAATTTGCTGTTCGTTACCACTATCATGTCCATAGATTTACGAATTATGAGTGACTGTGCATATTTGTGTAAATATATATATATATAATATATATATATATATATATAATATATATATTATATATATATATATATATATAAATATATATATATATATATATATATATATATATATATGCTCGCAGAGTGCGTAAAATCGTGTCAGTAAAAATCTGCGATATAAAGTCATATTGGAGAATGTCATTGATGAATATTAGAAAAAACTATTGTTTGAAGAATATATATTTTCTTTTTGATATTGGACACAGGTTATTCATTTCAATGTATTGGATTTCAATGTTATTGAGAAATGTAATTATCTGAGGATAATAAAAAGTAGGTACATGTGGGGAGGTAATAATGTATATATATATATATATATATATATATATATATATATATATATACATATGTATATACATATGTATATATATATATATATATAAATATATATATATATATACATATGTATGTATATATATATAAATATATATATATATACATATATATACATATATATAATACATATACATGTACACACACACACACACACATATATATATATATATTTACATATAGGCTGTATCGTCACCTAGTGGATAGACAGGAGATCCTGCAGTGAGGTATCATAGTTGAATCCTTCCACTTTCACTTTCTCCACCAATTAGAACAAAACTGTATGATCAGGTTCATTTAGTAGCAGCTGTACCTCTCTTTTTCCTTTACATCATACATACATACATACATACATACATACATACATACATACATACATACATACATACGGACATACATACATACATACATACATACATACATACATACATACATACATACATACATACATACATACATACATACATACATACATACATACATACACGACTCGGTGGCGCGGTTGGTAGAGTCCCTGACTGTCACTACGGCGGTCCGGGTTCGAATCCTGCCCAGGGCTGAAATAATTTCAGTATCGCTGCGCTTCGAGTCGTTACTCCAACTCTTGTAGGCGGGGAGTTGGAGGTGTGCGTGCGTGCAAGGTCACAGAGTTACCCATAGATCGGTCATACGAGCTCTGAGCTCTCTTCCGGGAGGGAAATAGCTGTCGATCACGAGTCCAGCACGTGATCCAAAGACCAAGGTGAATGCATACATACATACATACGTACATACATACATACATACATACATACATACATACATACATACATACATACATACATACATACATACATACATACATACATACATACATACGTACATACACTAAGGGTTTTTTCCCCTTACCAGGGAGGTAGCCATAGTCAAAAGGTATAAATCCACTCCCACCCATTTCATCCTCACCCACTCCGCTCCCATTCACCACCACTTCCTCCCTCCCTTCTTCCCTCCCTCCCTTCCTCTTTTCTAGGCTCCTCCTGGATGACGGGTCATCCCTGCAGAAACAATGCAGCAAGACACAGCACATCCACAGCAAGGCCGCTTCATTAATTCGGCGGCTCCTCCCTCTCTCCATCCCCTCATGAAGAAAAAGAGTAGAAGAGGAGAAACCCGTCGGGGTTAACAGTTAATGAATTGTTTTTATCTTTTTTTTTTCATTTTCTCTCCCCTATTTTCCAAGTGTACAGTTAATGAATTGTTTTTATCTTTTTTTTTCATTTTCTCTCCCCTATTTTCCAAGTGTACAGTTAATGAATTGTTTTTATCTTGTTTTGTTTTTTTCATTTTCTTTCTCCTATTTTCCAAGTGTACAGTTAATGAATTGTTTTTATCTTGTTTTGTTTTTTTCATTTTCTCTCCCCTATTTTCCAAGTGTACAGTTAATGAATTGTTTTTATCTTGTTTTCTTTCATTTTCTTTCTCCTATTTTCGAAGGGTACAGTTAATGAATTGTTTTTATCTTGTTTGGTTTTTTTCATTTTCTTTCTCCTATTTTCCAAGTGTACAGTTAATGAATTGTTTTTGTCTTGTTTTCTTTTTTTTCAATTTTCTTTCTCCTATTTTCCAAGTGTACAGTTAATGAATTGTTTTTATCTTGTTTTTTTTTCATTTTCTTTCTCCTATTTTCCAAGTGTACAGTTAATGAATTGTTTTTATCTTGTTTTGTTTTTTTCATTTTCTTTCTCCTATTTTCCAAGTGTACAGTTAATGAATTGTTTTTATTTTTTTTTTTTCATTTTCTCTCCCCTATTTTCCAAGTGTACAGTTAATGAATTGTTTTTATCTTGTTTTCTTTCATTTTCTTTCTCCTATTTTCGAAGGGTACAGTTAATGAATTGTTTTTATCTTTTTTTTTTCATTTTCTCTCCCCTATTTTCCAAGTGTACAGTTAATGAATTGTTTTTATCTTGTTTTCTTTCATTTTCTCTCTCCTATTTTCGAAGTGGACATTTAATGAATTGTTTTTATCTTGTTTTGTTTTTTATTTTTTTTTCTCCTATTTTCCAAGTGTACAGTTAATGAATTGTTTTTATCTTGTTTTGTTTTTTTCATTTTCTTTCTCCTATTTTCCAAGTGTACAGTTAATGAATTGTTTTTATCTTGTTTTGTTTTTTTCATTTTCTTTCTCCTATTTTCCAAGTGTACAGTTAATGAATTGTTTTTATCTTGTTTTGTTTTTTATTTTTTTTTCTCCTATTTTCTAAGTGTACAGTTAATGAATTGTTTTTATCTTGTTTTCTTTCAATTTCTCCCTCCTATTTTCCAACTCTCCATGTCTCACACTCTTCCCTAGACTGATTTAAATCATCTGACGGCAGTAACAGTGAAAGGGTCTGAGACTTGGTAAATTTAGACAGCGGCATCAACATCGTTATACAAACATTCCGCCATGTTCGATCTATACTCCGCGTTGGTATGGCGGTATTTGTGGCGGTTTTCCAGCCATATTTCAAATTCTGAAACTATCAGCCAATATCCAGTCCTACCTATCCTACCTTAACCAAGCCGAAGATAGAATATCATAAATCATAACACATGACGAAAGGTTTGGATATAAAGTCCGTACATAAAGTTTACCTACGCCAACGCCACTAGCAGACCTTAGTACTGTACAGGATGAGGCAAAACACTGCATCCACAAACAAACACACTAACATCATCACTGAAATATTAAAAAAAGAAAAGAAAAATAATAGATCAAAGATCTTGTACTCATCATACACACAAGTATAAAAAAAGTTAGGAAGTTCATTTGAACAATGCAATTTTTGTACTTAGGTAAATATTTGCCTCGGGGTTGCAAACTTTTGACTCACACTGTACAATACACACAGTCCAGCGTGCACATGACCTGTTAATGGATTCTCAAACATAATTGAGCACATACCGCCCATGTATACCCAATTACTCAACCAGGCTATTCTCTCCCTGTCCTCTCTCTCTCTCTCTCTCTCTCTCTCTCTCTCTCTCTCTCTCTCTCTCTCTCTCTCTCTCTCTCTCTCTCTCTCTCTCTCTCTCTCTCTCTCTCTCTCTCTCTCTCTCTCTCTCTCTCTCTCTCTCTCTCTCTCTCCGCTCTCTTTAGTCTCTACCCTCTCCTCCTCCTCTTTCCTCACTTATAACCTATCAGTCTTGTTCACTCTCCCCCCCCCTCTCTCTCTCTCTCTCTCTCTCTCTCTCTCTCTCTCTCTCTCTCTCTCTCTCTCTCTCTCTCTCTCTCTCTCTCTCTCTCTCTCTCTCTCTCTCTTTCCCTCTCTCTCTTTCCCTCTCTCTCTTTCCCTCTCTCTCTTTCCCTTTCTCTCCCTTTCTCTCCCCCCCCCCGTCTCTCTCTCCGTGCGTCTCTCTCTTTCTCTCCGCCCGTCTCTCTCTCTCTCTCCATCCGTCTCTCTCTCTCTCTCTCTATCTCACTCTCCCATTCCCTCTCTCCCATTCCCTCTCACTCTCTCTCTCTCTCTCTCTCTCTCTCTCTCTCTCTCTCTCTCTCTCTCTCTCTCTCTCTCTCTCTCTCTCTCTCTCTCTCTTATCCCCACACACATACACATACACACACACACACACACACACACACAAACACACACGCACACGGCTGTCTATCGATGCCAATAACAATATTTGCCGCTCGTGAACAATTGATACTGATGAGGGTTGGCACTGAATGTGCCACAGTCATTGTGAAGTCCATTGAAGGGGTAAGGATTTGACGTTCGTGCGGGATGAGGGTAAGGATTTTATGATCGTGTTTGGGGAGGGGGGTAGTTATTTCACGACTATGCGAAGGGTAGGGGGGTCATTATTTTATGGTGATTTTGGCACCAATATTGGTGGTGATGCATGGTGTGTTTCCTTGCCTGGGAGGTTCTTGAACTAGCTTCATCTTGACATAGAAAGAGATAGAGAAAGAGAGAGAGAGAGAGAGAGAGAGAGAGAGAGAGAGAGAGAGAGAGAGAGAGAGAGAGACATGTTCCCAACATCGGTTCTTGATCTCGAATGTTTTTCTTTCTTTTTTTTTTTTTTCTTTTTCCTTTTTTCTTTTCATTCTGGAGTGTCCCTTTGCGGACGTTTCTGTTCTTCTTCTTCTTCTTTTTCTTCTTCTTCTTCTTCTTCTTCTTCTTCTTCTTCTTCTTCTTCTTCTTCTTCTTCTTCTTCTTCTTCTTCTTCTTCTTCTTCTTCTTCTTCTTCTTCTTCTTCTTCTTCTTCTTCTTCTTCTTCTTCTTCTTCTTCTTCTTCTTCTTCTTCTTCTTCTTCTTCTTCTTCTTCTTCTTCTTCTTCTTCTTCTTCTTCTTCTTCTTCTTCTTCTTCTTCTTCTTCTTCTTCTTCTTCTTCTTCTTCATATATCTGGATGAAAAATGTATACAAACTTCCATGTAGGACAGTAATACGAAATCCTGTGAGGAGGAAGTTTGTGGACAGAATAGGATAAGATGCCAAGAAACTTTATGAGTGATTTCTGGGCTATCTCTCTCTCGTCCTCTCTCTCATTCGTCCTCTCTCTCTCTCTCTCTCTCTCTCTCTCTCTCTCTCTCTCTCTCTCTCTCTCTATATCTCTCTCTCTCTCTCTCTTCTCTCTCTCTCTTCTCTCTCTCTCTCTCTCTCTCTCTCTCTCTCTCTCTCTCTCTCTCTCTCTCTCTCTCTCTCTCTCTCTCTCTCTCTCTCTCTCTCTCTCTCTCTCTCTCTCTCTCTCCCTCGTATCTTTCTCCTTCCTATTCCTGTCTCTCCTATCTCTCTCTCTTGCTCTCTCCTAACACTCTCCCTCCTCTCTCTCTCTCTCTCTCTCTCTCTCTCTCTCTCTCTCTCTCTCTCTCTCTCTCTCTCTCTCTCTCTCTCTCTCTCTCTCTCTCTTTCTCTCTTTGTCCACCTGCCGCCCGATTACCCAGGTGATTGTTGAACCTACATTGTTTGACGGAGGACTCTGAATGAGAACTATCCTGATAACGTGCCCAAGCCATTATCAACATCATCGTTGTACAAAACCGGTCTCCCTTTCCACAATCTCTGCTCTACAGTGTACTGTTTCGTTATACTCTGCGTAGCCTTTCCATGTAAAGTTATCGTTTGCTCCGTGCGATGATCGTTCAACGATGATCGTTCAACGATGATCGTTCAACGATGATCGTTCAACGATGATCGTTCAACGATGATCGTTCAACGATGATCGTTCAACGATGATCGTTCAACGATGATCGTTCAACGATGATCGTTCAACGATGATCGTTCAACGATGATCGTTCAACGATGATCGTTCAACGATGATCGTTCAACGATGATCGTTCAACGATGATCGTTCAACGATGATCGTTCATGACGATGATCGTCCAACTATTATCTAGAGCGTTAATTCTTTGATTTTTAGCGACTTTAGAGATAGTCGCTTTAAGAAAAAAAAATAAAAAACAAAGAATTTGTGCTCTAGAAAATTGTTTGACGATCATCGTTGAGCCATGAACGATCATCGTTGATCAATAATCGTACCAGAAGGTGTTAGTAGCTGCGGCCGAAGCCGTCACCTTAGCCCTATACACTTTGGGGAAATCCTGGGGGTAACATTCGCTGCTTGGAGTGCATTGCGGGATTCGAACCCGGAACTAAGAGGATAGGAGATCTGCATGCCTCAGATTACGCCACCAGCGCACACACATAACAGCGAACACCCTTATGCTCAAGGAGAACAAGGACGACATTTGTAGCAAATTTTCGGAAACCAAGATTGTGGAATGACGAAGAGTATGGACATTTTGTGTGGAAGAGCTTTTACTAGTTTAGTCTGAGACCCTGTTCACACTAGCGGCGGTTCAGTGACAATATAAATCAATGGAGGCGTTCACACACCACCCCGAAGTCTTTCTCTGACTATGCGGTACCGCCGCGGCTTCCGCGCGGTTCAAACCGCTAGTGTGAACAGAGCCTCAGGGTCTAAGGTGAATCGAGTCCTTCCAAATGAGTTTATTAATTCTTTTGGTTTTAGGGGTTCCTCTGAATTGAATAAAATCATCTGGCGACTGACAGAATAAAATATTATGCGGAAATGATAACAGCTGTGCTACTTAGTATGTGAATAAAATCACCTGACGGCAGTACAAAAGGAGTAAATTGAGAGTGGCTGTAAGGTCCTGTTCATACTAGCGGTTTGAACCGCACGGAAACCGCGGCGGTACCGCACACTCAAGGAAAAACTGCACGGTTCTTTGTGAACGCCTCCAATGACTCGCACTGTAACCGAACCGGCGCGGTTCAGACGTTCGTGTGAATAGGGTCTAACACTTGCGCTACCTAGGGGAGTCATAAAATGAATTAAATCACCTGACGACAGATATGTATAAGGAAAAGTATCGTTCTGTAAATAAGGGTCAGCTCAGCATAATGCTGACTAAGTGCTGAGGCGAAAGCCGTCAGGACTGCACAACTAGAACTCGATTGCTGACATTTCGGATTTCTGTCTTCAAATACATTTTCGCTTTTTTTTTTCTTCTTCTTTTTTTCGGCTGCCTGAAGGAGGAACGAGAAGGAAAACAGAGGTGTTGCTTAGGAGGAAGAGGAGGAAGAGGAAGACGGGAGTGGGAAGGAACAAAGAGGAGGAAGGAGAGGGAGAGAGTAAAGAGGAAGAGAACTGGAGCAAGTTAGAAGGATGAGGAGGAAGAGGAGAAAGAGGAGGAAGAGGAAGATGGTAGCGGGAGGAGAAAAAGAGGAGGAAGGAGGGAGAGAGAGTAAAGAGGAAGAGAACCGGAGCTAGTGAGGATGAGGAGGGAGAGGATGAGGAGGAGGAAGAGGTAGTGGGAGAAGGGTGGAGGAGGTAGGAGGGAAGAAGAGGAGGTAATGGAAGTGAAGGGAGTAGAAGGAGGAGTTGAGGGATGTAGGAAGGAAAAGAAGAGGTGGAGGAGGAGGGGAGAAGGAGGTGGAGAAAGAAAAGAAGAGGAGAAGAAGGGGAAAGAGGAGAAGGAATAGGGGGAGGAACGGAAGAGGAGGAGGAGGAGGAGGAGGAGGAAGAGGAGGAGGCGTAGGAGGAGGAGGAAGGGAAGGAGGAGGGGATAAGAAGCTGGAGGAGGAAGAGAAGAAAGGAGGAGGGAAAGAGGAGGAGGAGGAGGAGGAGGAGGAGGGAAAGAGGAGGAGGAGGAGGGAAAGAGGAGGAGAAAGAGGGAAAGAGGAGGAGGAAGAGGAGGGAAAGATGAGGAGGAGGAGGAAGGAAAGAGGAGGAGAGGGGGAGGAGGCAGGAAAAAGGAGGAGGAGGAGGGAAAGAGGAGGAGGAGGAGGGAAAGAGGAGGAGGAGGAGGAGAAGAAGAGGAAGAAGAAGAAGAGGACATCGGAAGGAAGGAAGGAAGGAAGGAAGGAAGGAAGGAAGGAAGGAAGGAACACCTGGTTGAGACTACCCGCTTCCTCGAGATCGGTTTTTTTGTCGGAGAGGAAGAAAACTCTTCGGGAAAGTCGAAGGGTGTAAAGAGGCTTCTGGCCAATGGGGGCTTCTGAAGTAGTTCTTTATTCATCTCCTGCAGCTTAGGAGGCAAAGGGAGGAGAAGGCAGGTTGTGTCGATGAGTATCAACGAAAGGGGAGAAATGGACAGGAGTCATAGCTTTAGATAAAGGCAGATAGACGGCGAGATTTAAGTAGAAAGAAGGCTGAGATGAGAAGATATGGTCCAAGAGAGGCAGCGGCATCTCTCTCTCTCTCTCTCTCTCTCTCTCTCTCTCTATATATATATATATATATATAAATATATATACAGTGTATATATATATATATATATATATGTATATAATATATATATATGTATATCTATATGTATGTATATGTATATATCTACTATAATAAAGTAGTAGCCCCTGTCTGTCTGTTTGTTTGTTTGTTTGTTTGTTTGATCACGAACTCCTCCTAGGGTTTTGCAGATAGACCCCCATAAACATATATATTCTGATACCCTATCCCTCCAGGTACTTGGATAACTGTATTTCATTAATTTTTTTTATTTTGGTTAGGATTAAGGGTTAAAGTTAGGTGGGTATGGTTAGGTAAGTGATTATTCACGAACTGCTCCTAGAATTTTTGCAGATAGACCCCTATAACCATATATATTCTGAAACCTTATAACCCAAGGTACTTGGATAGTTGTCTCTCATTTGTCTGTCTGTCTGTCTGCTTGTTTGTTAACGAACTCCTCCTAGGGTTTTGGAGATAGACCCCCATAACCATATATATTCTGATACCCTATAACTCCAGGTACTTGGATAACTATATTTCATTTCCCCCCAAAAATTATTTTGGTTAGGGTTAAGGGTTAAAATTAGGTGGGTATGGTTAGGTTAGGAATTATTCATGAACTCGCAGCAATGTGCAGGTAATTTGGCTAGTGTATATATATATATATATATATATATATATATATATATATATATATATATATATATATATTTATATATATATATATATATATATATATATATATTTTTATATATATATATATATATATATATATATATATATATATATATATATATACATATAGTATATATATATATATGATGTGCGTTATCTCGTGGGGCACTGGGGGATTTCTCTTTCTATACAATGACGTCAGCACTCGAGCGCTTGACGTCATGGCCGAAACCTCCTCCTTTTACTTCTCTTATTCTTGCTTTACCTCCTCCGTCCTCCCCTCCTCTTCCTCCTGCTTTACCTCCCCTATCTTCCCCTCCTCTTCCACCACCTTTACTTCCTCCATCCTCTCGTCTCCTCCTCCTCCTCCCCGCCTCCTTTTCCTTCCCAACTTTCCCTCCCCTCCTTCACCTTCTCCCCTTCTTCTTCCTTCATCTCTTCATCCCCCTCCTCCCTCCTCCCCCCCATCCTCTTCCTCCCCCTCCTCTCTCTACATCCTCTCCCTCCTCTTCCTCTCCTCTCCCTCCTCCCCTTCCTCCCCCTCTTCCCTTCCCTCCTCTTACTCCTACGGATCCCATCCGTCTCTTCCCTTTCGCCTCATCTTCCTCTCCTCTTTCCTTCCTCTTCCTAATCCTCCTTCTCCCTACTCTTCATTCTCCCTTTCTCCTCCCACTTCTCTCCCCCTATCCCTTCCTTCCTCCCCCTCCCTCCCCCTTACCCTCCCCTTCTCCCTACTCCCCTTCCCCCTCCTCTGCCTCCTCCTCTTTCCCCTTCCTCCCTACCCTCCTCCAACCCACCCCTCTTCCCCTCCTCCTCCTCCTCCTCTTCCTCTTCTTCTTCCTCGCCCTCCTTCCCCTCCCTCTTCCTCTTTTCAAACTCACTCAGCACGACGATATCCCAGCTGATGTTCTCAAATTCTTCCGCCAAACTCACAAGCTTATGGTATTCTGTTGTTGTTCTTCGTGTAGTTTTGGATGCCATAAACGGAGTAACTACACTGAGACAAGCACACGTACACACACACACACACACACACACACACACACACACACACACACACACACACACACACACGTCAAATAGATGTGAAGAAATACAGTTTCCCATTGAGATGCATATATTCTTAAAATGGCTTAGAAAGCGATATACTCCAAGCCGGAACAACACATAGAATTAAATCTAAATATGATCATTAGAGAATAAGAAAAGGTATTCCAGGTTTGAACCATATGTGAATTTGTTGCCAGGGATAGATATTGAAGAGTATGAGAGACAGGACCCCACGAGTGTTGCTCTTTTCCTATACAATATGATTAGGTAAATGCAATAAGGTAAGTACATTGTTAATTTTGATTCGTCAGTATTTCCGTTCACATTGGGCTCAACACATGTCGAATTAGAAAATATATTAGCTTGTTTTGTGTAATCTCAGTAATGCATATTCTTTGTTTCCAAGATGATTATATATAGTTACAGACAGTAATCCATAAGTCTGAATAATTGTTTGTTGAATAATTTGGGATCTCAAAAAAAAAAAAAAAAAAAAAAAAAATTATATATATATATATATATATATATGCATACATACATACATATATATGTTTACTTAGAATACCGAGAGCCTTTAATTGTCTGATGATATATTTACTTCCATCCTCCACTCCTCTTCTCCCTCCTCTCTCTCTCTCTCTCTCTCTCTCTCTCTCTCTCTCTCTCTCTCTCTCTCTCTCTCTCTCTCTCTCTCTCTCTCTCTCTCTCTCTCTCTCTCTCTCTCTCTCTCTCTCTCTCTCTCTCTCTCTCTCTCTCTCTCTCTCTCTCTCTCTCTCTCTCTCTCTCTCTCTCTCTCTCTCTCTCCCTACCTCTCCTTCGTCTCCTCGTCCCTCTCCTCCTCCCCTCTCTTCGTATTCTCCCTCCTCCTACTTCTCCTCCTCCCACTTTCCCTCCTTCTACCTCTCTTTCTACTTCTATTCCCCCTCTGCTTCCTCCTCCTCCCACCTCTCTTCCCCCTCCTCCCTTCCTTTTCCTCCTCCTCCACCTCTCCTCCCCTCCCCTCCTCTTCCTCCCTTCCTTTCCCTATCCTCCTCTTCTTCCCCCGTCTCCTCCCCTCCTCCTTTTCCTCCTCCCCTCTTCCACTTCCTACTACTCTTCCTCCTCCTTTCCCTCCATTCCTCTTCCTGCTATTCTTCCTAATCTTCCTCCTCCTTCTCCCCCTATTCCTCCTCTCTTTTTCCTCTCTTCCTTTTCCCCTTCCCTCCTCCTCCTCCTCCCCCTATTCCTCCTTTCTTTATCCCCTTCCCTCTTCCTCCTCTTCCTCCTCCTCCTCCCCTCCCCTCCCCTCCCCTCCCCTCCCCTCCCCTCCCCCTTTCCTTTTCCCCTTCTCTCTTCCTCCTCCTCCTCCTCCTCCCCCTCTTCCTCCACCCGATGATATAAGCAGAAAAAACAACGAAAATCTTCTCCAATTGTCATCTGTGAGTTTGACGTAGTCATGTTATCGAATCAGCCGATGAAATGAACAAAGAATAATCAGTTATAACACATGTTCTTCATTTCTGTTCATCATCTCGTTCTCATTCTCTGCCACTTGTTGTAACCTAGACTCACCTACCTCGGTTGGTGTGTTTGACGACAAACTTTACGTAGCCAATCAGAGGCCTTTGTTAGGAGGGTTCGGTTGGGAGGGGGAGGTGGCTACCAGTACAACCAACAGAAGATCCTTCTTACACTCCATGTATTAGACGAAGAGCGTGGGGTGATCTAATAGAGGTATTCAAATGGGTCAAGGGCTTTAACAAGGGTGACGCAGACAAGGTCATCATATTAAGACAACAGGAGGCCAGGACTCGTTGTAAGGGGTTTAGATGGAACCAATTTAGGTTTAAGAAGGAAATAGACACAAATTTATTTACCAACAAAGTGGTTAAGGAATGGAATAGACTTGGTAACCATGTAGTGAGCGCTGAAACGGTTGTTTTAAAGGAAGTTTAGATAACTTTATGGATAGAGAGGACAGGTGGCAAGGGACATGGAACTGCTTAGCTTAGGCCTTATGGTCTCTTGGAGTCTCCTCCATCCTCATGTTCTTATGTTCTTATGTTATGTTCTTCAAAAGTGTTCTGTTTCGTCAAAGAGCAACTGCACCAAGATATCTGCCATTGACACTTTTGTTCCACCTACATACAAACGCTTCCTCTACCACTCCTTCTCTTCCTCCTCCTCCTCCTCCCTCCTCCTCCTTCCTCCTCCTTCCTCCTCCTCTCCTCCTCCTCCCTCCTCCTCCTTCCTCCTCTTCTCCCTCCTCTACCTCCTCCTTCTCCCTCCTTCTCCTCCCTCCTCCTCCTCCTCTCCTCCTACCTCCACCTCCTCCTCCTTCTCCCTCCTCCCTCCTCCTCCTCCCTCCTCTTCCTCCTTCCTCCTCCTTCCTCCTCCTCTCCCTCCTCCTCCCTCCTCCTCCTCCCTCCTCCTTCTCCCTCCTCTACCTCCTCTCCCTCCTCCTTCTCCCTCCTTCTCCTCCCTCCTCCTCCTCCTCTCCCTCCTCCTCCCTCCTCCTCCTCCCTCCTCCTCCTTCCTCCTCCTGCCTCCTCCTCCTCCTCCTCCCTCCTCCTCTCCCTCCTCCTCTCCGTCTCCCGTCATAACTCGAAGTCCTGGCAGAAGTCTTCGTCTCTTTAGGCCACGAAAGGACGAGGTTGACGACATGATTGGAGAGTCTTGTCGGAGCAACAAGTAGATTTGAGTGGGTATTGATACGCATGCGGACCAAAACTCATGATTTGGGATCAGCTCGGCACGGTCGAACGACCTACAGGAACTGCTTAGCGTAGGCCTTATGGTCTCTTGTAGTCTCCTCCATTCTCGTGTCCTTATGTTCTTGTGTTATGTTCTTGAGGTCTTTTAGTACTTCAAAAACGCTCAGTTTCGTCAGAGTAAGGCTGATGTCACACGGGCGGTCTACCCGCCTGACCGCGGCGGGTGAGACGCATTTCCCCACTTGAAACCGCCGCGGCCAGCCCGCCTGGCTATGTCAGACGAGAGGTTTACCCGTTTTACATAGGAATCAATATAATTAAAGCGGTTCCGCGGCGGCTGACCCGCTTTGCACCCGCGGCGGCCAACCCGCTCGTCTGACAGGGCCTTAACTGTATCCTACCTTTCCCAATTCCCCGAGAAGATAAGAACATAAGAATGAAGGAGACTGCAAAAGACCATAGGGCCTATACTACGCACTTCCATGTCCATGACAACCTACCATCCCCATAGATAAAGTTATCCAATCTTCTCTTTAAACGACCAATTGTTTCAGTGCTCACTAACTGCATGATTACTAAGCCTATTCCACTCGTTAACTACTCTATTCTTGTCTATTTCCTTCTTAAATCGTAAATTCAGGGAACTCTGACAACACCGGGACATCTAAATACGAGACCTTATTCGAAAGGGATCGCAAAGGATTGACCTTATGTTACACATCCGTCCTTAGTAACCAGATACACAGTGGGTTGATCTGAAGTAACAGGACACGTTTACATGTTAGCTGAGTCTACGAATTACAGCATCGTTGCTCAGCCAAGGTTCCCCGGAAGCCTAATGTTCCGCAAAAGGTCCCTAAGGGTTCCGCGAGAACAAGTGAGATAAGCTAATGCACTTTTGACTTTTTTATCTAATTTCATATACGTAATGTAACTAAACACGCACGACATATTCTTGGTTATTGTAGTAATGTAATATGGACATCATCCTATCTAACCTATGATTACGATGAAAATGAAATGAGAAAGATATGGTATATGGTTTTTTTTTTTTTTAAGGGTTCCTTGAGACGTTCATTTTATTTTAACAATGACCTACAGGGTGAGGCAAAAGTCGCCCTACATAGGAAAAAAAAACTATTTATTTTTCAATTTTACTATTTTAACCTATTTTTTTCAGACACTTTGTATTAAAAAAACTTGTAACCATATAGAGATTGTTCAATAAATTCAGCTCTTAAAAGTTGTTTCTTATCAAAAAACGATAAATTTTTCCTATGTAATTCTAGTAATACTGGGGGTGTTAGATTAGTACTCAGGATTCTAGAGGCGTACAATATCTATCGTTGATAGTGAAGTAAAGGAATGTGCTACAGCTGTTTTGTTATCATTTGTCTGTTTGATTCTCATTTATTATTAGTTATATGTCAATTTATTATTATTTTCTATTTACCTGTTTGTTTATTATCTAACTATACCTATGCATTTATTTATGTATTTTATTTGTTATTTACATTATTATAGTTTTTATTTATTCATTTATTATTATTATGATTTTTTTCGCATCCGACCTAGACACGGACCAAAAGGTCTCCTGTCGGCATGCTCCGCCTTTGTAATTCTTTGTAATTTTTGTGTTGAAAGTATTGGTAACGTAATTACTGTCTTTCGAGGACCCCCTAAACGATACAGTAACCCAATTTTTTCTATTGATTGTTTTAAGACAAGATTAGATAATTTTATGAATGGGGATGACAGGTGGTAAGGGACATGGAACTACCTAGTGTAGGTCTTATGATGTTTTAGAGTATTCTCTATTATCATGCTCTCATGCTCTTAGATTTATTGTACATGGACGACGAGGAAACACGATAGGGGCCTTGATGATGTGGACGAATACACAAGGCAAGGATAACTAGAGGCAGAGGCTGAAAACTAGAAGACACACACACACACACACACACACACACACACACACACACACACACACACACACACACACACAAACACACACACACACACACACACACACACACACACACACACACACACACACACACACACACACACACACACACACACAGAGAGAGAGAGAGAGAGAGAGAGAGAGAGAGAGAGAGAGAGAGAGAGAGAGAGAGAGAGAGAGAGAGAGAGGGAGAGAGAGAGAGAAGAAAAGAAAGCTTCACTGATATACATGAAAGTCGATATCCCCTATTAGCAAGGGTGTGTATGTGTGTGCGTGTGCGTACATGTGTGTGTGTGTGTGTGTATGTGTGTGTGTGTGTGTGTGTGTGTGTGTGTGTGTGTGTGTGTGTGTGTGTGTGTGTGTGCGTGCGCGTGCGCACGCGCTTTGTAGAGGGTTGCATCATTACCCATAGATCAGACATTATCAGTTATGAAGCTCTCACTATGAAGGGAAATAGATGCCGGTCACAAGTCCAGCACGTATCCTAAGAACATGGTGTCACGCATATATACATGCACATGCGCCCGTGCGCGCGCGCACACACACACACACACACACACACACACACACACACACACACACACACACACACACACACACACACACACACACACACACACACACACACACACACACACACACACGCACACACAAACAATCCCCTCAATATTTAAGTTGTCCGAGCGAGCACATCAGAGACCAAAATGTGTATTTTCTAATAGCATTTTATCCTGTGAACAATTCGGATATTAATATAGTCGTCGTGAAACCAACCTTTTTTTTCGTATCCTATTCACGTCTTCGTGAACCGTCTTTTTTTTCCTATCCCATCCTCATCTCTCGCGTCGCAAAGGAAAGGGGGCAGCTCGCCTCCGATTTTTTTTTTCTTTAATTATCGGTATATCAAATACTTTCGTTGTTTTTCCATTTAAGATGGCAGTAATATATATGGCCATTCTTTGTTTTTATTGCTGTATTGGGAGCTCAAGCGCGAATTTTCAAATTGCCTTTGGTGTGTTGAAAGATAAACACAATAAGAACAAGAATTTTAGTTTTAATAATATTAGTAATCATAATACTGATAATGCTATTAATAAT
>NC_134814.1:5060494-5067994 GCF_046742065.1 Oratosquilla oratoria
CTACCTATTACCTCTAGGGAGCTACTCGTATAGAGAAGGTTAAAGAGAAGAAGCAGAAGAAATAAATGGAGAATAAAGAGGTGAAGAGGAAAGAGAGAAAGCGAAGAAAGACAAAAAACGAGAACAGGGAAACAAGAAAGGTTGTAGATAGGAAACTAAGGAGGATGGGCAGACATAAGGAAAGAAAGAAAAGAAACAAAAAGAAGATGAAAAGACAAGGTAATGGCATAGTCAATTTTCTGGTGATATTAGGCTCGTTTCCTCCTCGTATCGACTTTTCGCCGTGCGCCGTCCATGACACGACGTCGTACTCTCAAGTAACCAAAGATGTCTATGAACGCTTCCAAACGTCACTACCGCGTGTGAAATCGTCCATAGACGCGGCGCATGGTTATTTGAGAGCACGACGTCGTGTCGTGGAATGTGCACGGCGAAAAGTCGATGCGTGTGAAACGAGCCTAGGTATTCGGAGGAGCTATTGCAAATATCATTAGTTCGCTAGCATTTAGAATACGTATAGTGTTTCAAATGGTCTCTGATTTCATTAGAGACATGAACTAATTACAATGGATGCAACAGCGAAACAAAACCTTGACCAAGATAAAATGTAAATAAATAGATAAGCAAATGAACAAGTAGATGAATAAATAGATAAATAAATAAGATAAATTGAAATTAGAGAAACTGATAAATTAATATATGAATAAGAAATCAAGCAAATCGATAACCAATTAAATGATCAAATAAATAGATAAATGAAAACTGTAATTATTGATCAATTTATTTATTTCTATTCATTTAAGTATGTGTATGTTTATTTATATATTCATCTATATATATATATATATATATATACATATATATTTATATATACATGTTTTTCAACTTATCTGTCCATTCGTTCATTCATTCATGCATTCATTCATTCAATAATTTATCTCTTTTATTTATTCACTCATTTATCTATTTATTTAGCCAATCATCTTTTATTTATTCGTATATTTCTATATTGTTGAGCCCCATTTCTTAGTGGGCGAGAGTTCTCTTGTTCTCAATGTTTATTGCAATCTATTGCAAAGGAGCACGGCGACATGACATGCAGAATGAGCAATCATATATATATATATTTTTAGAATTAAATTCTTCATTCATAATACATCTTTAGAAGAACGTATTTTCATTTACCTAAGCTGATTAATGTGACCACAGGTCTTTTGTTTGTTGTAACACTGTAGGACTAACTGGTGGAGAGATTAAGCTTAAACATATTTTGTTTTGGAGCTTACACAGAACATCCACCGCTTTCGGCTGTGCAGTGTTCTATACATAGATAGTTCTATAGAATATATATCTATATGAATATAAACATCACTTTCGGAGAAAAGAGTGATGTAAAAAGATACGTATATTACGGTCACTGTATGTGATTCTCTTCAGCGTGATCGTAATATACGTCTCTTGGAATAATAATGTTTATTTTCTCCGGAAATCGGGTTTATTGTGCTAAAATTAGATTCCTCTAGCACTGTGTCTTCTACTCGACTGAATAAAAAGAGGATTAGGTTGAACGTTACGAAACTCTCCCTCTCAGGAGGCGAGGACGGTACCCCTTACAAAGGACATTGTCCCGTAGCTTTTAACGAAACATACCCTTGGTCCAACTCGCTGCCGGAAGAGTTCGAACTGTCGTCACCTCGACCTACGCCGCAAGTACCGACGCTCTAACCTGCTCGGACAGCTAGCATTCAGATTAAAAATTTATCCTGACTTTAATCTTATCAAAATATCTGAAGAAAGCGTCTTATTGTGGGGAAGTTAACTAAGTTATCCTTAAACCCATTCCGGTTAAGCCTGTTTCAGTTAGCTCCTTCCATACAGGGTGGTAATTATGCCTGCCGTCAGGTGATTTTATTCAAATGGGTTACTCTGCTTCTGTGGCGATGAGGGATACCCTCACAGAACGAAGTTTGACCCAACTATAACAATAATTCCTATAGCGTGACAATGAATAAAACTAATTAATGAATAAATAAGAGAAAATAAATAATTGATAAATATGGAAATAAATGAATAAACAAATTATTAAATATGATGAAAAATCAATGGGAGAGGAAATAAATGGATAAATAGACAGAACATGAACAAATAAAGATACCTTAACTTAGTACACAAGTAAATAGAAAATAAAATTAATTAGAGATTCTTAATTCAGAAAATAGATTAATGCATAAACATACAGAAAAAAAACCCGAATAGAAATCTTTTAAGACGATCATCTCAGCGGAAAGGTTAAATAGCCTTTATCGCTTCAGATAAACCAATTCTCCTCTCCTCTTTCTCTCTCTCTCTCTCTCTCTCTCTCTCTCTCTCTCTCTCTCTCTCTCTCTCTCTCTCTCTCTCTCTCTCTCTCTCTCTCTCTCTCTCTCTTACTCTCACTCTCTCACGGTTAGTCCGACATCGATTTACGATATTTACGCTGTCTCTTTATCATACTTATCTGTGTTTGTGTGTGTGTGTGTGTGTGTGTGTGTGTGTGTGTGTGTGTATGTGTGTATGTGTGTGTGTGTGTGATTCACCATGGTCTTGGATGACTTGCTGGACTCGTGATCGACAGCTATTACCTTCTCGGATGAAACCTCAGGGTTTATATATGCCAGATCTATGGGTAATGATGTGACCTTACACACACAGCTCCTTGTGTGTTTGTGTGTGTGTGTGTGTGTGTGTGTGTGTGTGTGTGTATGTGTGTGTGTGTGTGTGTGTGTGTGTGTGTGTGTGTGTGTGTGTGTGTGTGTGTGTGTGTGTGTGTGTGTGTGTGTGTGTGTGTGTGTGTGTGTGTGTGTGTGTGTGTGATTCACCACGGTCTTGGATCACATGTTGGACTCGTGATCGACAGTTATTAACCTCCCGGATGAGACCTCAGAACTCGTATGACCGATCCATCGGTAATACTGTGACCTTACACGCATACTCACACCCAACTCCCCACCCACGAGAGTTGGAGTAACGACTCACAGCACAGCGATACTGAAATTATTTTAGTCCTGGGCGGGAGTCGAATCCGGACCGCCGTAGTGGCAGGCGAGAATTCTAACCACAGCGCCACGATGTGTGTGTGTGTGTGTGTGTGTGTGTGTGTGTGTGTGTGTGTGTGTGTGTGCCTGCGTGTGTGTGTGTGTGTGTGTGTGTGTGTGTGTGTGTGTGTGTGTGTGTGTGTGTGTGTGTGTGTGCCTGCGTGTGTGTGTGTGTGCCTGCGTGTGTGTGTGTGTGTGTGTGTGTGTGTGTGTGTGTGTGTGTGTGTGTGTGTGTGTGTTTGTATGTCTGCCTGTCTGTCTGTCTTTGTCTATCTGTCTTCGTCGGTCTTGTAACCGAAATGTCTTGTTCTTTTGTTTCAACAAATGATAGATGAAGAACGAGGTGCGACCACTCCGTAGTACATTTCTCCCTCTCTCTCTCTCTCTCTCTCTCTCTCTCTCTCTCTCTCTCTCTCTCTCTCTCTCTCTCTCTCTCTCTCTCTCTCTCTCTCTCTCTCTCCTTCTCCCTCTCTCTCCATTTCTTTTTTCTTGTACACAGGGGAAGTCTGTACTGAAGTAAAAAAAATATTTCAAAAGTTTTAGGCTACATTTAATTGAAAAAGAATCCGTTAGCGATTGGCTTGTTAGCACAAGTAATCAATAGATTTCAGTTTGTTTATTGGTGGCAAAGTTAGATACGTCAGTTTACTTCCATCGTTGTAGTTACCATATATCAAGTCTCACACCGCGCCAGAAGCTCTTGAGATATTCACACGAATGCTACCAACTGCACAGCTTTGCCATGACTAAGGCCCTGTTCACACAAGTCGTTTCAACCGCGGCGGTTCAACTACAGTGTAAGTGAATGGAGGCGTTCACACGCAACCGTGCAGTTTTTCCTTGGCTCTGCGGTACCGCCTCTGTTCCCGTGGGGCTCAAACCGCTTAGTGTGAGAAAGGTCTTACGACTGTATTCTTATATGTTGAATGAATCAAGGACCCAAAAATCTCGTGGTAAATATCGACCATATTCCCTCTGAGCATAAAGACGTTCATTGTCGTGGTTTGTGGTTATGGACCCTGAATTTTCGTTTAAGAATACGGCCCTTAGTCTTATGTAACTTATGATTAAAAATGCAAATTTCTAAAAACTTATTTCTTTATATATATATATATATATATATATATATATATATATATATATATATATATATATATATATTATATATATATATATATATATAATTATCTGGGAAATTAGTGAAGCTATTTTTTTAACCTATCATTTTTTTTTCGAGAATCGCTTGGACTTAGTTGAAAATAGATGAAACTAGGTGGCGATAAGGAGCCTACGCTAGGAGGAGCTGAGTAGCTACGGCAGAATTCGACATCTTTGCCCTGCTGGGAACCGGAAAGGTGTGCGGGACTCGAACCCATAGCTAAGCGAATGGAAGACCAGCGAACAAGCTTCCAATTATGCCACTTGAGGGAAATGGAATTGGGACTAATAATTTTGAGTTATACACTGATTGTTTACGAAATGAAAAATGCTATTCATCCCTTTCCCTTCCCACCCTCCCGTCCCGTTTACCCCCAATATGGGGGTGGTGGGACATGGAACACAACAGAAGAACAAGTATACCTGTCAAATGTTTTAAAACCTCGTTGACACGGGTCTACTTTACTGGCCGCTAGTTCCGGCTGCAAGTCAACTTACCCCACAAGTTGACTAACTTTAAGTAGAGGGGTAGTTTGCAAGTCACTAGCACCAGCAGCTACTAAACTAGCCTAGTGTCAACTTTCTTCAAGTTTTCGTGGCTTCTAGAAGTATCTTTAAGATATCCAACATCGATAATGTATCATATGATGGTGTAGGCTATTTTAGTATCAAAGATAACGAGATAATGGATAAAAAAATCAACTTCAACTCATCAACGTCGACTCCAGGGAGCGCATGGCGATAGTCATTTGTTTTTTAATGTCATTAAAGTCTTCGTAGACGAAAGGGGACACCAACAGGATTCATGTCTGGGCCGTGTCGAGAATTCTTTTGAGTGGGAAGCGTGTCTTGCTTAAACCCCATTCACACCAAGCTTACGACCCGTTTCCGACCCCCGGACACTAGGCTGATTTGTGCTGTTCCTCTGTTTATGAAAAGAATTCAAGACAATTGGAATGAATCTCCCACGTCATGAAGATTACAAAGGATTACAAAGGCGGAGCATGCCGACAGGAGACCTTTTGATCCATATCTAGGTCGGATGCGAAAAAAAAAAATCATATTAATAATGAAATAATAAATAAAAACTATGATAATGTAAATAACAAACAAAATACATAAATAAATGCATAGGTATAGTTAAATAATAAACAAACAGGTAAATAGTAAATAATAATAAATTGACATATAACTAATAATAAATGAAAATCAGACAGACAAATGATAACAAAACAAAAACAAATAATATAAGATAGATTATAATCATTACAGCATCTTACTTAGGTATTTATCTAAATGATTCTTAAAGCTTCGAACTGAACTACATTGCACTACCTGTGCAGGAAGTTTATTCCATTCATTAACTACACGGTTAAGATGAATATGAAATAGCCACGTGGCGCTAACCATGAGTGAGAGAAACAAAAGCGCCACTGTCCAAGGTGGTCGGAAACAGGTCGTAAATTTGGTGTACATGGGTGTCGCAACGGTCTCCCTAGAATTTAGCGAGACCGTTGGTACTGTCGCCGGTGCGTGAGTGAAGGAACGCGCTCCCTGACGTATGCATGTCCCTAATTGATGATGATAATGACAGTTTTCGTAAGCGATGAGGAACAGCGGCCTGCTGTGCATGGAACCACGAGAGGTGAGAAACTCGCTACCATCACCGTCCCACTCCCTCGAAGTGGGAAGTGAGAAACCCATGATAGGACAAGACCTGTCAATTACGGCGATTCTCTCTCTCTCTGTATCTCTCTCTCTCTCTCTTTTTTTTTTTTTTTTTTTTTTTTTTTTAGGCCGATGTTTGGGTTGCTTCCCCGCATGGCCAGGGCTATCGAGAACCAACGCAAAAAGTACGCAGCGGATCCCGGGAATCGAAATAAACACCACCTGTTCATGAGTTCGACACTGTATCCACTGGGATACCGCGCGGCCCAGATGAACGACTCGGGTATTCATGCAAAATATCCTTGCCTAATATCATTTTACATTTTAATTCCACCAATTGACACCGTGGGAAGTGTTTTTGTACCCGCGTCGTATTTCAGGAATATTTAACTTTATCAATGAGTTTGTGTATCGGAGGTAACCAGTGATGCATTGTTTCGGGTGTGACGATTATTTCATGAATATTGTGCTCATAAGCACAAATTCAAAGCTGGGCACGTCACCGCTGGACAGGTAGTGCGTTACCGAAAAATCTAGAGTACATACCCGTCAATGCGTTACCGATTTTAATTTCCTTAGAGCGGTCCGCGTTACTACGTATGTGTATACCGTATGTATATACACATACGCAGTACGTATACGCAGATTTTTCGGTAATGCACTACCTGTCCTGCGGTAACGCACTACCTGTTCTGAGGTAACGCACTGCCTATCTGGTGGTAACGCGCCCAGCTCTGACAATGATTAGTGTGGATAGATCTTTACACGATCACTACTATTGGCATGATATATTGCCACCATACTATTGCTCACCATACACAGTTTCTTAGGATCCTTGAATATATAAGTCGATGTTAGGGATCCACAAAGCTTAAATACAGAGCTGGGCGCGTTCCTTTTTGCGTTCCTAGGTGCGTTCCGCTATAGTTTGGCCACACACTATACCAAAGAAAAATGATGTAGGCCACATCCAAAAGATAGGCCACATAATATACATACATACATATACCAAGGCTTTTTCCCCCTTACAAGGGGGGTAGCCAAAAAGAAAAAGGCATAAAATCATTCCCACCCATTCCATCCCTAATATACCCGCACCTAAATTGCTTAAATTGCTTGGGAGCGCTAACCACCGCCAAACTAAAACGGAACGCATCTAGGAACGCAACGAGGAACGCGCCCAGCTTTGCTTGAAAAATTGAGAAACATTGGCCTTAAGATAAATTTATTTTTTCACCACAGAACTACGGCGGTTGGGAGAGGTAGGGGAGGTTACTCAATCCAGTAAAATAGTTTACCGATAGTTGTGAAGCGTACAAAACTACTGTCAGCCTTGTCCATAACCAACAAACTTTTACAAGGATACGTTTTGTTCGATGCGGTTATAAGCCTGTGGCAACACGCCACTACTATAGTATCCCCTTAACGCGCATAGCATTTTTGTGACAAAAATGCTATACGCGTTAAGGGGACACTATAGTAGTGGCGTGGTGCCACAAGCTTACCTCAGCTATCGGCGGGTGACGCGTATCGTACTACCTGTGTAGTGGTTACTACAATTGTCCTTGTTGGAGGAAGCTAGGATATTTAAAGTCAATCC
>NC_134814.1:5072994-5087994 GCF_046742065.1 Oratosquilla oratoria
AATGCAGAAGAGGCTGTCCCATCACTCGCTCCCTGATGACGTGGGATTTCGCTCCCGTAATGAGGGAATTCAAAGACTAATTCAGAGAAAGTCATTTTCGGATGCGAAGGGATGGTGATGCGGAGGAGGGAAGGGATAGGCACAGACGAAGTGAGGGGGAAGGGGGGAGGATGTAGGGGGGTAGAGAAGGGGGTTAGGAGGGGTAGGGGGAAAGGTATAGGTAGGCACAGACGAAGTGAGGGGGAAGGGAGGAGGATGTAGGGGGGTAGAGAAGGGGGTTAGGAGGGGTAGGGGGAAAGGTATAGGTAGGCACAGACGAAGTTAGGAGGATGTAGGGGGTAGAGAAGTGGGTTAGGAGGGGTAAGGGGAACGGTAGGTATAGGTAGGTACAGACGAAGTGAGGGGAAAAGGGGGGAGGATGTAGGGGGGTAGAGAAGGGGGTTAGGAGGGGTAAGGGGAAAGGTAGGCATAGGTAGGCACAGACGAAGTGAGGGGGAAGGGGGGAGGATGTAGGGGGTAGAGAAGTGGGTTAGGAGGGGTAATGGGAAAGGTAGGCATAGGTAGGTACAGACGAAGTGAGGGGGAAGGGGGGAGGATGTAGGGGGTAGAGAAGGGGGTTAGGAGGGGTAAGGGGAAAGGTAGGCATAGGTAGGCACAGACGAAGTGAGGGGGAAGGGAGGAGGATGTAGGGGGGTAGAGAAGGGGGTTAGGAGGGGTAGGGGGAAAGGTATAGGTAGGCACAGACGAAGTGAGGGGGAAGGGAGGAGGAGGTAGGGGGGTAGAGAAGGGGGTTAGGAGGGGTAGGGGGAAAGGTAGGTATAGGTAGGCACAGACGAAGTGAGGGGGAAGGGGGGAGGATGTAGGGGGGTAGAGAAGGGGGTTAGGAGGTAGGGGGAAAGGTAGGAGTTAGGAGGATGTAGGGGGTATAGAAGGGGGTTAGGAGGGGTATGGGGAAAGGTAGGCATAGGTAGGTACAGACGAAGTGAGGGGGAAGGGGGGAGGATGTAGGGGGTAGAGAAGGGGGTTAGGAGGGGTAGGGGAAAAGGTAGGAATAGGTAGGTACAGACGAAGTGAGGGGGAAGGGGGGAGGATGTAGGGGGAACACAAATGGGATAGGAGCTCTAAGGGGAAAGGTAGGCAAAGGAAGGCACAGACGAAGTGAGGGGGAAGGGGGGAGGATGTAGGGGGGTAGAGAAGGGGGTTAGGAGGGGTAGGGGGAAAGGTATAGGTAGGCACAGACGAAGTGAGGGGGAAGGGGGGAGGATATAGGGGGGTAGAGAAGGGGGTTAGGAGAGGTAGGGGAAAAGGTAGGTATAGGTAGGTACAGACGAAGTGAGGGGGAAGGGGGGAGGATGTAGGGGGTAGAGAAGGGGGTTAGGAGGGGTAGGGGGAAAGGTATAGGTAGGCACAGACGAAGTTAGGAGGATGTAGGGGGTAGAGAAGTGGGTTAGGAGGGGTAAGGGGAAAGGTAGGTATAGGTAGGCACAGACGAAGTGAGGGGGAAGGGGGGAGGATGTAGGGGGTAGAGAAGGGGGTTAGGAGGGGTAGGGGGGAAAGGTAGGTATAGGTAGGTACAGACGAAGTGAGGGGGAAGGGGGGAGGATATAGGGGGGTAGAGAAGGGGGGTAGGAGAGGTAGGGGGAAAGGTATAGGTAGGCACAGACGAAGTGAGGGGGAAGGGGGGAGGATATAGGGGGGTAGAGAAGTGGGTTAGGAGGGGTAGAGGGAAAGGTAGGCATAGGTAGGTACAGACGAAGTGAGGGGGAAGGGGGGAGGATGTAGGGGGGTAGAGAAGGGGGTTAGGAGGGGTAGGGGGAAAGGTATAGGTAGGCACAGACGAAGTGAGGGGGAAGGGGGGAGGATGTAGGGGGTAGAGAAGGGGGTTAGGAGGGGTAAGGGGAAAGGTAGGCATAGGTAGGCACAGACGAAGTGAGGGGGAAGGGGGGAGGATGTAGGGGGTAGAGAAGTGGGTTAGGAGGGGTAGGGGGAAAGGTAGGTATAGGCTAGGTACAGACGAAGTGAGGGGGAAGGGGGGAGGATGTAGGGGGTAGAGAAGGGGGTTAGGAGGGGTAGGGAGAAGGGTAGGTATAGGTAGGTACAGACGAAGTGAGGGGGAAGGGGGGTAGAGAAGGGGGTTAGGAGGGGTAGGGAGAAGGGTAGGCATAGGTAGGCACAGACGAAGTGAGGGGGAAGGGGGGAGGATGTAGGGGGTAGAGAAGGGGGTTAGGAGGGGTAGGGGAAAAGGTAGGTATAGGTAGGTACAGACGAAGTGAGGGGGAAAGGGGGGAGGATGTAGGGGGTAGAGAAGGGGGTTAGGAGGGGTAGGGGGAAAGGTAGGTATAGGTAGGTACAGACGAAGTGAGGGGGAAAGGGGGAGGATGTAGGGGGTAGGGGGGAGGGGGTAGGGGAGCTGGGAGGAGGGGGGAAAGGTAGGCACAGGTAGACATAGATAAAATGATAGGCACACACGCAAAAAAGAAAAAAAATTAAAGAGAAAAGAGAGGTTTAAGAAAAAAGTAATTAAAGAGTAAAGAGAGGTTTGGGCGAGAGGTGTGTTGAGGTGTGGCAAGGACAAACAAGCTTTCAAAATCAAAAAGAAGAAGAAGAAGAAGAAAAAAAAGAGGAAATCAACCACACAAGAAGAGAACGAAGATAAAAACCAAAACATATTCGCGGAAGAAATCAACAGAATATGGAAGGAAGATGAAGGTAAACCAATTACTTTTTCTTTTTTTCCCCTCAGAAAAACAAAGTCTTCCGGTTAATATGGGCGTCAAATAAACAGGTTTTGAAATACCTCAAGTGAGGCAGTCTGGAGTGAGAGCGTGAGAGTGTGAGAGCGTGAGAGTGAGTGGGGAGGGGAGAGGGGTGGTTGTGTATTCAGTAGACGACCTTAGAGAGTCTAGGAGATCGCAAGAGGTGGGGAAGGGGAATATAGAAAGAAAACGGGTTTGTTTTCATAGACGAGATCCGGAATTGCTGCAGCAGGCATACACAATCAATATTATTGCGCAATATTCTATATTGTACAATATTATTGACGGTGTAGGGATGGTATTGAAAAGGCACACGTTTGTTTTCATAGACGAGGGCCGAAATTGCTGCAGCAGGCATACACAGTCAATATTATTGCGCAATATTCTATATTGTTCAATATTATTGACGGTATAGGGATGGTATTGAAAAGGCACACGTTTGTTTTCATAGACGAGGGCCGGAATTGCTGCAGCAGGCATACACAATCAATATTATTGCGCAATATTTTATATTGTACAATATTATTGACGGTGGAGGGATGGTATTGAAAAGAAACACGTGTTTGGCCTATACATTAGATGTCTTCAATATATTATGTCAATCTTCAATACTATCCTATCACCGTCAATAGTATTGTACAATACGGAATATTGTGCAATAATACTGATCGTATGGAAAATGCACACTGTTTGGCCTGTACATAGGATCTTTTCAATATATTGTGTCAGTCTTCAATATCATATTAACACCGTCAATAATATTGTACAATACGGAATATTGTGCAATAATATTGATGGTGTAGGGCCCGCTTACAGAGAAGTAAGGTTTGAAGTTGAAAACCAAAGAATAGGGAATAGAAGTGGAAGGGTGGAAGGGGAGTAAGTAGCTTTGAGGTGGATGGACAAAAAAAAAAAAAATGAAGAAGGGTCGGCGTTGAACCGAAGTCGCGATCTCTCTCTCTCTCTCTCTCTCTCTCTCTCTCTCTCTCTCTCTCTCTGTGTGTGTGTGTGTGTGTGTGTGTGTGTGTGTGTGTGTGTGTGTGTGTGTGTGTGTGTGTGAGTGTGTGTGTGTGTGTGTGTGTGTGTGTGTGTGTGTGTGTGTGTGTGTGTGTGTGTGTGTGTGTGTTTGTGTGCGTGTCTAGCTATCTGTGTGTGTGTGTGTGTGTGTGTGTGTGTGTGTGTGTGTGTGTGTGTGTGTGTGTGTGTGTGTGTGTCTGTGTGTGTGCGTCTCCCTCTCTCTCTCTCTCTCTCTCTCTCTCTCTCTCTCTCTCTCTCTCTCTCTCTCTCTCTCTCTCTCTCTCTCTCTCTCTCTCTACCCCCCTCTCTCTCTCCCTCTGTCTGTCTGTCCTTTTCTCTCACTTTTTTATCTTTTTTTTTTTTACTTCGGAGAACTCTAAAAAGTTCGAAAAATAAAATCAAAAAGGGACTCTGAATGTCTCTCCAAGAACAAAAACAGAAGAACATAAGAAAAGGTCTTAAAAAAAATCATACAAAAAAAAACGATAATGATCAAGGACAAGCTACAGAGCCTCCCAGCAAGGTGAAAGAGTGAACATACTAATAAGTAATTGCTGAAAAGAATATAAATAAAAAGGAAAACATGGAGAAATAATTAAATCTACTTTATTCCCGGTGACGTGGCACCGCTTCGGTCTTTGAGGGTCAATATTGAATGGAAGACGTGGAGTCACAGAGGTTTTGTTAAAGAAGAGTTTTAGAAAAGGAATCAAAAGTCAACACAAGAACATAAGAATGAAGGAGACTGCAAGAGACCATAAGGCCTACACTAGGCAGTACTATGTCCATTACCACATGTCATCCCCTATCCATAAAGTTGTATAACCGTTTCTTAAAACAACCGATAGTTTCAGCGCTCACATAATTAAGCATAAGAATGAAGAAGACTGCAAAAGACCATAAGGCCTACACTAAGCAGTGCCATGTGCATTAACACCTATCATCCCCATCCATAAAATTGTCTGTTTCTTAAAACAAATGATAGTTTCAGCGCTCACGACATGGTTACTAAGTCTATTCCATTTGTTGACCATCCTATTAGTAAACCAATTCTTGCTTATTTCCTTCTTAAATATAAATTTGTCCAGTTTAAATTCATTACTGCGAATCCTGCCCTGTTGTCTTAATATGATGACCTTGCTTGTGTCACCCTTGTTAAAGCCTTTGATCCACTTAAACACCTCTATTAGATCACCCCGCACTCTGCGTCTTTCCAGAGAGTATAAGTTAAAGTGCCTAAGCTTGTTGTCGTAAAGCAAATATTTGAGCCCATGTATCATTTTGGTCATTCTTCTCTGTACTGATTCTAGTGAATTGATGTCCATTCTATAAAATGGAGGCCAAAACTGTACAGCATAGTCAAGGATGGGTCTAAGTCCAGATAGAAATTGATAATTACCTCCGCACTGTGTAAGGACAGTAAAAGCCATCTGGGCCGTAGGGGTGTCACGAAAGCCCCTGAGATGTCGACTACATTTTTTTCCCAGACAGTGCACCAAGAAACAGAGGGGCATCCCCGCCACTTTTACTGGTTGAGAGAGAGAAAGAGAGAGAGAGAAAGAGAGAGAGAGAGAGAGAGAGAGAAAGAGAGGAGGCTAGCGCCTTTCACGATCCGAGCATACCTCGAATCCAGTAAAAGTGGCAAGGATGCCCCTTTGTTTCTGAACGCCATTATAAGGTTAATGAGTCTAGTGCTTGTAATAGAGGTGGCCAGTGAAATATTGAGTATGAATAGATTAATAATTGTACAGCACCACAAAGGCAATACATGTGCTCACGTTGGAGACGAGGCCAAGACTGGCGTCGCTTGGGGAAGCCAAGATTCGTGGGAAAACATATACGAATCACATGATTCGATTACAAAAAAAAAAAGAAAAAAAAATGCACACGGAAATGTACAATGACAATAATGAAATCAATATACAATAATAGATATACAATACTACAAGTACGTATGTATAATATACACGGTTCGATTACAAAAATGCACATGGAAATGTACAATGACAATGATAAAATCAATATACAATAATAAATATACAATAATACAAGTACGTATGTATAATATACATAGTTCGATTACAAAAAATGCACACGGAAATATAAAATGACAATAATAAGATCAACATACAATAATATACATTATTACAAGTACGCATGTATAATATACATAGTTCGATTACAAAAAATGCACACGGAAGTATAAAATGACAATAATAAAATCAATATACAATAATAAATATACAATAATACAAGTACGCATGTATAATATACAAGGAACATTCAGTGCTATTATTACATGCTACTTGGTTTCCCAAGGGTGTGAAGGAATCATCAGATTTGGAAGTACAGTGACAATGAAAATTACTAAACAAAATAAATTAATTGATAAATGAAAACAATAAAAATAGAAATTAATGAATGGAAATGAGTAGATAAATCAATAACTAAACAAATTTATAAATGAATAGATAAAAGGTGAGTGGGCCTGCGGTAAAAGGCGCGTAGCTACGGCCGAAGCCGTCACCTTTGCCCAATATGGACGCTTGGGGCAGGTGATAGGCACTAATGGGAATCGGAAAAGAGTGCGGGATTTAAACCCACAACTAAGCGAGTGCGTGGCCGGCACGCTTCCGATTAGGCCACCATCGCACAAATAAATGAATGGGTAGATGAATAAATGGATATATAAAAAACAAAAATAAATAAAGAAACAAAATCGAGATATAAGATTGTGGCAGACAAGAAGAAGAGATTGAAGAGTTGCTAAAGAAAACCATCCGACCAGCCAAAAATAAATAAATGGATAGACAAATAAAAGGATAAATAAATAAATAAATGAACAAAATCGAGATAAAATATTGTGGCAGACAAGAAGAAGAGATTGAAGAGTTGTTAAAGAAATCCTTTTATGGAGTGTAAGGCGTCTCCATCGTCCTCGCGTGAATGAGACAGCTTAAATGAAGGCAAGTTTAGAGCTTAAATGAAGGCAAGTTGATAAACAAAGAGAAAATAGTTCTTTGAGATTGTAAAAAGAACTATATCTGAAGTGTAAGCCTTTTTAGTATCAAGGGCAGTCTGGAGAGATAAAAAGAAAATATCTAGATTTAAGACACGAGGATGATCTAAGGGAGTAGAAGTAGAATAACATCAGAGCCTTCTAAAGTTGAATTTGAACGAGTTTTGATTTTTTTTCATTTTTTTTTTATTTTTGGATTTTCCCTTTTTTTACGGCGGTGATCCGTAACATTGCTATCACTGCAGAAGCGATAAAATTGAGACGAGGTTATAAAACTGAAGATTTGTTTGGCTATGATTAAAAAGTTTGAAAAGATTAGAAAGGACAAGGAAAAGGGTGTGACGCTTATTTTTGAAAAAAAAGGGAATTTTTGACTTTAGGGGGGATGGGGAAAGTGAATGAATATTTCATTGCTCTTGGGAGTTTGAGGAGCTCATTGGGTTTCCGTGGTGTTCGTGGATTTCAAGACTTCAACACATAAAAGACACACACGGGCGAAATCGGAGTAGGATAGGAGTGATAAGAAAACGAGGAGCTTACGGTAGGAGGAGCTGAGTAGCTGCGGCCGAAGCCGTCACCTTACCCCTATGTGCTTGGACTGCTGGGGCAGGTAACAGTCACTGCTGAGAAACGGAGAGGAGTGCGGGAGTCGAACCCATAATTGAGTGAATGCGAGAACCAGCGCATAGAATGCTATGATTGGAGAAGAGTAACAGCAAAGAGGAAGAATATGTGTTGAAAGTAGTGCCAAGGACAACAAACCTTACCCGGCAATGGTCATATTAGTGTACCGGTGACATTAATAGCAACAATTTTTGACCCTATCGAGCTTCATAAATGTACATTTTTCACATTTGACCTTAATTGTACAAAACTGTACATGTTTCACTATTGTGAAAAATTAGATAACTGAGAAAAAAGATGAATGTAGATTATCAGTCTTAGGTCTTCGTTTGAAGTTTATAATTTTTCTTTTTCTTTCTTTTTTAAGGAAGAGACAATCAAAAAACAAGTTGATGTTAATGCTGACCTTCACTTTGATTCATTTACTCACAACATTTAATAGTGTTGTGTGAGGACCGTTGCCCACTTTTCCTAAAAGTTTCATGTCGTTTGTTCCAGCCGTTTTGCTGTAACAGAAAAATAAAGAAATAACCAAGAAACAAAGACGCTCGATCAAAGTCAGTATATCGCCCCCGGACACCGACCGCCGAGGTAGTAATGTGAAGCATACGAGGTAAAAAGAGGTCTAGATTATTGGGTTTGCCCTCAAGACGGTCTGGCGTAAGGATACGGTGCTGAACTTGCTCTTCCATGTTGCTGAGGAAAGAGAAGGCGAGATGTAGTTGTAACACACGCTGGACCAATAAAAAACCAGGTAATCAAAGCTGATGGCAAGCAATGAAATTCGTAGTATTCAGATTTCAAACCTAATTCTTTTTGACTGTTTTTTTTGTTTCTTAGTTAACTTAATTGGCAAGAGGTGATGTGGTGACCTCATTTGTTGGACCTCTCTAATTAATCTGTTTTGTTCTATGTTTTAAGCAATCATAACAAAGCTCAAGTTCGAGCTAATGTAGTCGAGAGGTACATAAACATCCAACCTCGGATACTATCTCGTGAAAGCGGGTGGTCACTCTCATTCCTACCTCTACTGTGGTTTCGTCTTCCTTTCCCTCCATTAGGAGGTTCTGGAACTCTCTTCTCCCTGGTACCTTTCCCTCTGTGTATGTTTTTACTTATTTATTTGTTTATTTCATTTTGTTTTATTTTATCTTATTTTTTATAAAAGGAAAATCTGAAGACTCTTGACTACACTGGCGCTTGGCTTCGAATCGGTATACTTTTTGGTTCCTTTCTTTCCTGAGCAACCCTCTACCCGGGTTTCATTGTTTGTATATTTTGGGATATTTTTTAAAATATGTACATAAAAAAGAGCTCAAGTCACCAAAACCCGTGCTTTTGTTTGCCAACAAAGGAAGAGACACCAAAGTATCCATAGGGATAGGGAGAAACCTAGAGTGGGAGCTCGAAAGTTGCTGGTACATTGTAGACGGGAATTTAATGAGAGATGGACGTAATAAAAGATGGGAGGGCCATTGTGCAGGGCGGCTGGAATGACACTCGGAATAAAAGTTTTAAAGTAAGTTTATCAAAGCACTGACAGACGTGCGTACACTTAGAGGACGAGAACAAGACTAAACCCATGGCAATCTTGCATTGGCGGGAAAAACAGGCACGAATCGCATTGTGATTACAAAATGCTCACAAAATATACAATAATAAATATGCATATTAATAAATAAACAAAACTGGAAATATGTACATAAAGACACAAGAAATGTCACCATTACACCATCCTCCGAAGGGGAATAGAGGTAAAACCAAAAAGGGAATACAATAACAACGGAGTAGGAGGAGGAATGGATCAGAAATCCTTCTGGGGGAAGAAAAACTTTGAGGTTGTGAAGAAACTGGAGATGGAGAATAGGCTGGTGGGGGGGTGAGTGAACGTGGGCAGGATGCCAGAGGACTGGATAAGAAGAGATGGTAAGATGAGTAATGTTGCAGAGGTGACCAAGAATTCTGGGAAAATCGAAGGAAGGAAATTGTTGGTTGGGAGAAAATGGAGGTCGAAAGCTTCGGAGAGATTGAAAATGGGACGTAACGAGTGGGGATGGGGGAACGGGGAAAGGTAGCAAAGGAGATTGGAGAAGTGGTGACTTGAATGGATAATGGTGAGGCAGGAGAAGTGCGGACGGGGGAACAAGCTACCCTTTAGGAGGAGGAAAGAGGAAAGTAAGGACAAAAGCGTCTGGTCAGGCAGGCAAAAGAACAAAAGAATTTCTTCTCGAGGCAGGCAGGCAGTCATGGGAGTGGAGAGGTGGGGATCTTGACAAAGACCGTTCGAATATGTTCGCAAACAACAGGAGAAAGACTTCCAGCATGAAAGGGGAGGGGGAGGGGAAGGGGAAAAAGTCATATTTAGAAAATTCGAAAAGTAAACAGACCCAAATGGGGATGTTCTGATTCGAGAATAGAGAAGGTAGAGGATGGAAAGGCGATAGTCAAACCTCCAATGTGTATAAATGGGCCACAGGTGAGGCGAAACAGGAATAATCAATTCATAAGTTCGAAGTATAAAATGATAGATGGTGGTGGTAGATGGCCGAGTGGGGGGGACTGAATACAGAAATGGATGATGGATGAAAGAGAAGTCCATAACAGGAGGCTGTGGTCAGAAGAGATGGATGATGGTGGATGATTTGATGATGGTTAATGAGTCTGAAGAGGAGAAAAAAATAAACCGATAAAGTATAGGATAAGAAAAGGTGAAGAGAAAAAAGAAAAGAGAAGGAAGACCTGATTGAAAATCGGTGTGGAAGAAGGTCTTGAATTTTAGTGGTGTGCCAAAAATAAAATGGTTAAAGAAAATAAATCGTTTGGTAATTGTTTAACGGGAGGTATATTGATGGAGAAGGGTGGGCCAAACTTTTAGAAGAAGAAAAAAATTCGGGAAGGTATGCGAAAAGAAGGGTTAAGTAAAATAAAATGTATAAGGGCGAGGAAGGAGGAATTGATATAGAAGAGTGACCAGAACAGATTGGAGGGGAGCGAAGTGAAGGACAAGATTGTATTCGATGTTCACAAAAGAAAAGAAAAAATGGAAGGGAAGGGTTTAGGGCCCTGGCCCTCAACCTGGGGGCCGCAGGGGCCTCAGTGGCCACAGAATTTTATAAGAGGAACCCCGAACCGGAGCCTAGTGGGAGTTAGTGGATATTTAGTGATATAGGCCAACGCCGACCTAAGCACCTGGGGATACGAGAACAGCGCCGCATAAGTATTGAAGACAAATCAAGAACGGTACATCAGGGATGCGTGAGAGACTGAACCAAGGCACGAGATTATTGAAGAAGTTGGGGGAGGGAGGGAGTGGAGAGGGAAGATGAGTAAGATTAGGTCGTAACGGACAAAAGAAAAAATATAATGAGGTTAGGTCAATAGGAGGTGACATGAAAAGGGTATTTAATAATAGTGAACCTGACATAACTACTAGACGAGAAAACAGCTAATTAGCAATCAGGGGAGGTAGTGACGGCCGAGGGAGTGTCTGATTATAATCAGGTAGCTGACAAGGAATAGGTTAATTAAAAAATAAAAGGTGAAGGAGAATCAAAAGAATTAGATAGGTAGTTGAATTAAAGGGGACTGAGTTAATTAGAACAAGCGGAAGGCTTAGGGAGAATGAATAGTAGAATATTGAGAGGAAAAGATTGGGAGGCTGAAGACAGAATACAAGAGTAAATGGATGAGGAAGAATTGGAGAGGAACGAAAAAACAAGAAAAAAGAATGAAAGAAAAACAAGTAGAAGAAGAAAAGAAGAAAACAGCTGAAGTAATAAGTAATAACAGAATTATTAACAGAGGTAAATAGATGGAGGGGTAGCAGTAGACTGAAAAAATGGATAAGAAAAGTAGAAAATGGAAGAGAAACAAATGGAAGGAGAAAGGAAGAGAATAACAGAATATTGAGAAGAAAACCAAAGAAAGGGTACAGAATAAATAGAGAAAGAGGAAGTAGTCGAGGGAATAAAATAAAACAGGAGAGGAGCAGGTGGAAGAAGAAAAAAAATAAACTCGGAAAGGAAAGAAAGTAGTAAAAAAAAATAAAAGGAAGTGGAGAACGAATACAAGAAAAAGAATCGGAATTGGAATGGAAAGAAAAAAAGAAAAGAAAAGTAGTGAAAGGTGGAGAATGCAATTAGGGAGATGTGACTTCTGGTTCTAGATGACAAGGTATAACAAATACTTTCCATGAGTGAAGAATAGGCAGCTGGAGGGGAAGAAAGAAAGGCAGAGATGAACTGGCTGAACGAGGTTGAGAGGCCAAGGAGGAGGAAGAGAGACGGTCTAACGTGGAAAAATGAAATAGAGGAATGATGAAAGAAGGCTATTTGGATGGATAAAGAGGGAAATGGAGAATAAGAAAAGAGAGGATGTGAGAAACAGAGTAAAATAAAAAAGAAATGGAGGGAGAATGAAAAAGAAAGATACCAGACAGAAGAAGCGAGAGAGAAATAGAGAGAGAACTAAAGAAAGAGGAAAAAAAAGAGAGAGAGAAAAAGAGAAAGAAAGGGCAATTACAGTCTACAAAAGCTCTCTAGGCTTGCAGATCAAGAATGAAAGAGAGAGAAAAATTAAAGGAAATCCAGCCTATCTAAGGGAGTGTTTAAACTTAACTCTATGCAATTGCCTTGGGGACAATTTTGTTCCTTTAATCGAGTATGTGGTTTCAAAGTCTTGTGTCTACTTACATCTTAAACAAACCGTCGTTCTAATAGTTCACTTCCACCATTTTGCTCATCCAGTTTGTATTCATTGTGAAATATGTATGAATTAGATTTTTTGTGTAGTTTTTCTCAGAATATCAGAGGCTTGTAGCAAGCCTTGCTTTGGTGTCCATTTTGTGAAATATATATTGGAATATTGTTTTATTGTTTATTCCATATATATGTTTAGTTAATTAGTTACTTTATCTTATTTATTAATCTATTTACAAAATTTCGTCTTACCTATTTATATATGTATCTATCAGTTCATTTATTCATTTATTAAAGCTTTTGTTTATATCAACCAATCTATCTACCTATCCATCTATTCATTTATTCATTTCTTATTCGTCGTGTCCTTTGATATTTTGAATATACAACCAAAGCTCAGCGAAGAATAGCAGACAGTAAAAATTCAACTACTATAGTCACCCCTTAATTACATCCAAAACAATAGCTATACATGGTGACCCAGCAGAGTAGCATTGATCCAGAACCTTTTGTGTTATTACTTGTAAATATTGTAGTTGTCACTTCCAGAATACGATGTTTACGTTGATATAGACACAATAATGATCTGCCTCCGAGTAACTTCTCAGACTTTCTTGTGTACACGAATCGGCAGGATTCGTAGTAATGGGTTTAAATTAAACAAATCTAGGTTTAAGAAGGAAATAGGCAAGAGCTGGTTTATCAACTGAGTGGTTAACAAATAGAAATAGAAATAGACTTGGTAACCATGTACTGAGCACTGAAACAATTGATTATTTTAAGAGAAGATTAGATCAATTTATGGATAGGGATGGCAGGTGGTAAAGGAACACGAAACTGCTTAGTGTAGGCCTTATGGTCTCTTGCAGTCTCCTTCATTTTTATGCTTTTGTGTTCTTATGAAAAATAACCTGATGGAAACAGACCAGATTTGGTCCAATCCACGTCATAGATGATATTTTATTCAGTTTAGTAGTTTGTTGTCGTAACCTCTGATATTTATGGCCAAAACGTGCGTATGTCCTTAATTTTTATAGCGGCAGTCCTTACCTTCATTCTTGAAGTTACCTTATCTTTTACATTGACGTTTTTGTTTACTTGTTAATGAGAGAGTTAGTGTTTATCTACGATGCAACACCGAATGGCATTACAATGATAGTCTCGTCGATTCTGTGAACTGTACTTAATGTAGTGTGATCTTTAGATTGTTACACTTTTGCATATGATCTTATTTGCAATTTCTCAGATAGTGGCATTATTTTTCTGTTCGTTTATATTTTTCTCATCATCCAAAACAGCGGTTACCCGCAAAACGAGGTGGCTAGGCATGGGAGGAGAATATCCCTTTCTTCACTCTCTCCCCTTACACGCATTTCTTTGATTCCACCTTATTCAAATATGTGCAAATTGTACCTGACTATGCAATCTGCTCGCCAGTGAAATATCTCATTTTCTTTATGTAAACACTAAAAGATGCATTTACATTAACCTACATTTCCTTCTAGACTATAAAATTTATGAAAGTGAACACTCATATTTTATGTTTACATTAAGGGTTCTTCATTTTGTGTGTGTGTGTGTGTGTGTGTGTGTGTGTGTGTGTGTGCGTGTGTGTGTGTGTGTGTGTGTGTGTGTGTGTGTGTGTGTGTATTCAACATTTGTGTGTTTCTGGTTGGTCTTCTTGAAACCACTTCAACGCTGAGTATCTTTAAGCTTAAGCATTAGCAAAGAACATTTGAGTAAATTAACTTAAATGGTTAAACCACAACAAGGTTGATTGTACTACATGACAACTGCATAGATAGCGAACTCGATTAACTGATTCACTGACCAAGTAATTGCGAGTTAATGTTCCCTTACAGAACCGTTCTACCCTCGTGTGTGTGTGTGTGTGTGTGTGTGTGTGTGTGTGTGTGTGTGTGTGTGTGTGTGTGTGTGTGTGTGTGTGTGTGTGTGTGTACATTCGAGAGCAAAAGCCTTTCGTGATACAAAATTCAAACTCCTTGTTTGACATTTTTACTTTATTCAAGAAAAGTACCTAAATGTGAGCTAAATATTACGTAGGAAAGATATATCACGTGCTTTGAGAAAAAAAATTCGACGTTGTGAGAAATGTAGGGTAATTCACTATGATCTTGTATCACAGGTTGGACTCGTGATCGACAGTTATTTCCCTCCAGGAAGAGAGCTCAGAGCTCTTATATGACCGATCTATGTGTAACGTCTCACAGCACAGCGATACTGAAATTATTATAGCCCTTGGCGGGATTCGAACCCGGACCTCCGTAGTGGCAGTCGCTATCGCTACCACTGCGCCACGAGACGTGTGGGTTAAAACTTTTGTTCGTGACTGTACAGTGCTTTCTCACGATTACTTAATCCGTCTTGGTAAAAATGTATTCCACAGTGATACGCGTTTGTGATGGGTTTAGTGATGAGACGATACCAAATATATTAACGATTCCGATACGAGACCCGATACTGTTCTAAACTTCCGATTCCGGTTCGAGTCCCGATCCAGAGTCCTACAATGACTATAATTCATGGTTATTTTTCAGGCCCTGCAGTTGGTTTTGAAGAATAAACCCTTCATGGAAAAAGTGCATTCATTAATCATTTTTCGGAATCGGAAGTTTTGAGCAATATCGGGACAGGTATCGGGATTGTATCGGAATCGTTAAATGTTTTGGTATCGTCCAAATCGGTATGGATGTGGGTGTAGTGTGGAACTATATTAATTAAGCTGCGACAGGGACACGACCCCACTGCTCCATATAGGAGTATTCCCAAGTAATATTGCCAGTCATGTGATCAACGAATTAAATCAACTTGCTATGAAGACGGTGGAATGTGGAGCATTTCGACGTTTTAAGATTCAGCTGGATAT
>NC_134814.1:5090494-5107994 GCF_046742065.1 Oratosquilla oratoria
AGAAAACAAAATAGTTTGCCATAATGGTGATTTTAATGCTGATAAAAGTTCTGAAGGTGGGCGGTATTGCCGATTAATTGGAGGTTGAGTCTGATATGCTGGTGGAAATTGATTTTCCTCCAGCATAATATCAAATAACAGAGGTTGAGTCTGATATGCTGGTGGAAAGTAAATTTCCTCCAGCATAGTATCAAATAACATTTTATGTAAATTGTTGAGAAAACAAAATAGTTTGCCATAATGGTGATTTTAATGCTGATAACAGTTCTGAAGGTGGGTGGTATTGCCGATTAATTGGAGGTTGAGTCTGATATGCTGGTGGAAATTGATTTTCCTCCAGCATAATATCAAATAACATTGTATGTAAATGGTTGAGAAAAGAAAATAGTTTGCCATAATGGTGATTTTAATGCTGATAACAGTTCTGAAGGTGGGCGAGAATTGCCGATTAACTGGAGGTTGGAGGTTTAGTGGAGGTTGGAGGTTAATTCGAGGTTGGAGGTTAATTGGAGGTTGGAGATAAAATAGCTCAGCGTGATAGTGCCTTCAGGGAAGAAACTGGGGGGGGGACCTTTGTTTAGCATTGAACTAAATGATTTCGAAAGGCAAAGAAACCTAGTTTGGTTACATTCATTCTGTGAAACTATTCATATTGTTTGGTGATTTTTCGTCTTGGATATTTTAATATTTAAAAATCTGAAGATGAAAACCATTATTGTATATCTTTACGTCAACATAAAGTGTATATGAATTACATAACTGTTCTGGCACATAAGCACTAAAAGAAGTAAATATCTATAATACATAAATCTGAAATCCATTTGTGATATGATATATTAACTAGATTTTCTTTTGCGATACTGTTGCTGAATTCAATTGTCCTTGTGACAAAATTTACAGCAAATGTGTTAGTTACGAATTCTGCAGAAAAATTTAAAATGTTATTGTTGTAATGATCGTTTTTGTGCACTGCTGTCCTTAAAAAAATATAATTGATATTGAGAATGTCTGTCTCTTGAAAATAAATTATAATTATTATGATTATTACAGTTATACGAAAACCAATTAAGTCAGAGTTTTAGCTCACCAAGGTCGTGACCTTACCATGACCTCATCGAAGCAGGTCACTTGAATAAAGTTTGTAAGCAAAAGCCTTCTTGGTATTTCCTTTAGTATATTGATAATAATTACACTTTGAATTTTAGAGTCAAAAGCTCGCGAAATTAGATTTGAATTTTAATTTGCTTTCCATGAAGAAAGTGCAACGCTTATTGGATGTAAGATCTGTAACAAGTACTTCAGGACCTTTTGGTGTTTTCAAAAAGGAGGTATTAGATGAATATCACCCTCATAAGGGCAAATGGACCTTTTGGCATATGTATGTATGAATGTATGTATGTATGTATGTATGTATGTATGTATGTATGTATGTATGTATGTATGTATGTATGTATGTATGTATGCATGTACTCGTATGTATGTATGCATGCATGTATGTATGTATGTATTTATGTATGTATGTATGTATGTATGCATGTACTCGTATGTATGTATGTATGTATGTATGTATGTATGTATGTATATATGTATGTATGTATGTATACTTCCAAATAATTTAGAAAGAAAACAGGAAGGAGAAAAAATAAAGAGTAGGAAGGACTAGAAGATGCCTGGACATCTTAAGAAAGAAGAAGAATACCCTTGATATATTAAATAACAAAATTAGAAATTTGGAAAGCAAGAAGGGTCGAATAGGAAATGGAAGGGGAAGAAGATGAGGCAGGAAAAAAACAAGGTCTCGAACATGGAATTTCATGAGCACGAAAATAATCTTCGTTCCCATTGTGTAGTAGGGAGCGCCTCGCTACTAGATTCCTACTAATTGCTCAATCTAATAATAGAGATCATAATCAGGGCCGCCATTAAGGCGAATCATTTGTCATGCCATCCCTTCTGACAGACCGGATGCGTTCGGGACTTAAGCTGATAGTGCCTCTCCCTCCCCCCCACTTCCTCCCCTTTCCCACCGTCGCCAAAGTTTAGAGTTGACTAAACTATTTCCATCCTGTTGTTAGGTATTGATTACGCCGGCTCTGTGAGAAGGATAGTGAATGTGTCCGATGAACAGCCAGTCACTGACAGGAACCCTGAGCTCTGTTCCTTGGGTTGAAATTGGATAGCAAATGTTGTGCCGAATATGTGAGGAGGGAACGCAGGTAATAATGGCGCTGAGGGAAGGTTTAACACAAAATTATGTGTTTAGGTTTCGTACACTATCGAACTAAGCAAAACGTAACGAACCGAGACCATGTGTATATAAGTTAGGAAAAGATGAAAACATCATGATCACAAGTACTGACAAAAGTGGAGTTCTAATATTAAACAAACAGAATTAACAGGAGCACAGCCCGTAAGATGACACCATTAAGCACGGCAAATATAATCTGATTTATGGAGAGGAAGGCATTTAAGGGAAAAAATCGGACGTCTTGAAAAGGTCGAAGAAGGTAAAAAACTAACGAGTCCATTAGAAATTCCTTTTTCCACCCAGCAAGCAAGGTTCCCAAAAATACACAAACCCAGCATTTCATTAAGACTTGTTAAACCAGGCATTGGAAATACACCACACAAACTCGCATACTACTTGACAAAACACTTAGATAAAATACTATGCACGATCAGTGTTATTTATTCAAGGCACTTTTGTGACCTTCAGTCAAGGTTGTGGATTGCGGATTTCATCAAAACAATGGTGAATTTTGATGCAAGGGCCTTATTCACAATTGTTCCGGTAAAGGCACCTTGGATGTAGTGAGCTTGGTTATCAAGTCCTGCCAGGGAAAAATAATGAATTTGGTAATCCTGCGTGAATAGTAGCCACTTTCACTCACCATCCCACACCCACGCAGGGGTGGGGGTGGGGAGTATGAAACCCATAGTAGGGCAAAGGCCTGTCAGTTCCAACAAACCGCTTGGTTTTCTAGGCCGATGCTGGGCTGTCGGGAAGCCACGCATTAAGCCCGCAGTGTGTCCCATGAATAGAAATCGCGACCACCTGCTCATGAGTTAGACACGATATCTATTGGACTACTTTCAATGGGGCCGAATCTAATCTTCATGACTGCCTTGCTATGGGGAAGCCCATTCAGCCCTTTTATGGCATTTGTTTGTTTGGAAATGTTGAAATAATAATGATGATGATAGTAATGATGGTGTTGGTGGTGTTGGTGATGATGATGATGATGATGATGATGATGATGATGATGATGATGATGATGATGATGATGATGATGATGATGATGATGAGAGTAATGATAATAATGTTGAAGAAGTTCGGTAAAGGTTGACAGGGACAGCACTGCTAAATACATCATCACCATTGCCTCGGATAAAACAATCATAGAAAAACAACAAAATTTAAAGACAGTAAACCAGGGTGTATGATTCAAGGTCGAGACTTTATCATTTATATGCTGTGATTTCGGAGAATAAGTGTAGGGAGTGAAATTCTTAAGATATAATATTTTTTTATTTGTTTGTTATTGTTTGTTTGTTGATTATCATTTGCTTGATTTTCATTTATTATTATCTGTCTGTCAACTTATTGTTATTTACTATCTACCTGTTTGTTTATTATTTATTCATTTTATTTATTATTATTTATATTATTATATTTTTATTTATCTATCTATTTATCTTTATGGGTTTTTTTTCGCACCCGACCTAGTTATGGACCAAAAGGTCTCCTGACTGCATGCTCCTTCTTTGTAATCCTTTGTAATATGACGCACAATCTCCCGGTGCATTGACAGAATCAAAGTTGCTCGGGTCACAAGGTTTTCTGTACAAGTATTCCAATTTATAATAATAATGACAGCGAGGACAAACTTCGGAGTAGTGTGAAAGCATTTACGACAAGTTAATCCGGAAAGACGAGTATGTAAACACAGACACGAGGCCAAGGAAGTATGAAACAAAAATCACGAAAGGAAAGAGAGGGGGCAGGAGAGGAAGGAGGTTTGTATTTCCGTTCCAACTTCCAAAGACGTAACTTCTCAAGAAAAACATTTCTTAAAAAAAGGCACTGTGGTCGTAAGGACAATAGGTACACACGTGAGTAAAGAAAGACAATTAAATATATATATATACATATATATATATATATATATATATATATATATATATATATATATACATATATATACATATACATACATATATATATATATATATATATATATATATATATATACATACATATATATAATCTATATAAAAAGTGGAATTTTCCAGCTTAGAGAAACAGAACAAAAAGATTTTTGGACAGCAGCATGGTTGAACACTAGGCCTCTCTGAAACCTCACCAATTTTTCAAATTCTTCAGCAGCACAGTTGGGGACAAACGAACATTTACTGGGGTGGAAGAAGGTTTGAAGGGAGTTATACAGGGAGGAGAAGAAACTCACCGAAAAATCAGATCTCCTCAACACAAGAAACCACAGACATGGCATTGATTACCCTGGGCACATCTCCGAGCAAAACGCGTGTCCCGTAAGGATCGTTTCACACGGATCGACTTTTCGCCGTGCGCCGTCCACGACACGACGTCGTGCTCTCAAATAACCATGGGTATCTATGGAAGCTTCCACACGGCCCAACCACGACCACGTGTGAAATCGTCCATAGACGCGGCGCATGGTTATTTGAGAACACGACGTCGTGTCGTGGATAGCACACGGCGAAAAGTCGATACATGTGAAACGAGTTTAAGAATATATGGGGACGTAAAGAATAGATCTCTCCTGAGGTCAATTAGCCCAGTACCAAGAGTGAAGTATGTAAACTGTCATTTTCTCTTCCTGTTTCTCATTGTTCGAAGAATCCCCGGTCGGTTTGGAGCGAGAGAATAAAAGAATTCCTATTGTGCCCGAGCATTTATTCAAAATAGTCTGCAGTCTTTTATACACATAACTCCTTTAAGGCAGCTGTCCACACTTTGTGGCCCATGGACTCCCTTGTGGGCCACAGAGATTTACTATTTGGGCCACAAAGTACTCCCTTGTGGCCCACAGAGATTTACTTTCTGGGCCACAAAGTAAAAAATAGTGCTAGCTGGTGGATGTTTAGCGATATTATTTAGTGGTGAGGTCTCTCTAGGAGAGTAAGAACAGCAGTCCATAAGAATGGATGATACGTGAGATGGAGTATTGAGGAATACATTAGTCAGGCGTCAGACAGATCAGAATCACCCGCGGTAATTCATCAATCCTATATCAGCCAGAAACTCGTTTAAGCTGATTAAAATCGTCTGCCACTAGCCAAAATCAAAATCTTTAAATCCACGTTTAAGATGTTATACCTTTCACCCTCTTGGATTTATTTTTGAGCTGAATAAGATGGCCAAATGTCAGGATCGGAAGGATTAGAAGAATGGTCTTTTTTCGAGTTGATTTTAAGAGCAAGTTCAGAAGGATATATAGTATATTTTCTATTATTAAATCATCTTTTGGGTTTAAATTGGACAGATTCAGGTTGAAGAAGAAAATAGACAAAAACTAGTTGAACGATAAAATGGTTAACGAATGGAATAGACTTAGCAACAATGCAGTAAGCGCTGAAAGTGTTCGATGTTTTAAGAGATTAGATAACTGTATGGATGGGGATAATAGGTGGTAAGAGAAATGTAGCTGCATAATGTAGGCTTTACGATCGCTTGCAGCCTTTTTTTATTCTTTTGTTCTTGTGTTCTTATATGGTGTACTGCGTTCCCTTTGGATTATATTAATATGTTGTCAGCTTATGATATATATAGGGGCTTTGTTTGGAGTACGCATCTCACATATGGAGCGCTCCACCTTTTACCATTTTTTCTTTTTTTCCCAAAACGATCCCTGAAGGCAACCAAGCCCAAAGTTGGAAGACATATTCCTGTCCACAACATATATGCATCTCTCTCATTTCTGTTGCCCTTTGTTCTTTTTTTAGCTGGAAACTTATATGTTTTTCGCCCGTAGGAGAACAATGAACACCGAGATGCATAATGCGCTTCGTTCCTTTTCTGTAAGACTCATCTAGCATGGTTGCTCATCCGGCGCTCTGGAGTATTGAATCCCCTATCTGGCATTTTCCCAGTGGCTTATGAAACGGAATTGTTTGAATCGGAAGTTTAAAGACTATTTCTGTCCTCCACATATTTCATTAAGGGAGGTTTTCTCTCTTATCTTTTCTGTCTTTGAGGTCTATTGTTCGTGAATGTTTTGCCCTCCAGCATATATGAAGAATATATATAAAGATGCATGCGTGCATATGCATATATGAATACATATGTACGTACGTGAAAATATAGACATATACAAGAACATACGCGCGTGCACACACACACACACACACACACACACACACACACACACACACACACACACACACACACACACACACACACACAGACACTCACACACTTAATTGGGACAGAAGAAATACAAGGGGACACAAGAAACTTATGAAGGACAGTTACAGAAGAGATCTGAAAAAGAATAGCTTTTTCACACGGAGTGATAGATACATGGAATAAATTGAAAGAGAAAACAGTGCTAAAACTATACTCGACCTTAAGAAAGAACTGGATGCGGAAAGATACAACTGCGGGTCCCTACGAGCATAGCTCCTCTCCCGCAAAATACAACTAGGTAAATAAACAGACACACAGACGCGCGCACACACACACACACACACACACACACACACACACACACACACACACACACACACACACACACACACACACACACACACACACACATATATATATATATATATGTATATATATATATTTATATATATATGCATGCACATATATGTATAGAGAGAGAAACCTCATTTTACCGTGGGCTACGTATGCAAAAAAAGAAAACACAATAGGAAAGCAAATATAGGCATTAAAATCTCCCGTGTATTACAACATAAGAAAACAATTCATACACGTAGATATTAAGCAGCTTGTATGCATACATAACGTGACCCTTTCCCAAGCCTCGTTCATTATCTATACTCTAGGAGTTTACGGGAACTGAGGTCAGGTCATGACCTATGTAAGACTCTTCTCATGTATCCTTTGGAATGTGTATATAAGTTGTTTTTTGTTTCTTTCTCTGTATTTTTTGTCTTTTCTTTCCTCGGTTATATACACGTATAGATACATGTGCCCATACATGTATACATACACATATCCATACATACATACATACATACATACATACATACATACATACATACATACATACATATATACATATATACATACATACATATATACATACATACATAAATACATACATTCATACATATATACATACATACATACCTACATAGATACAAACATACATATATACTGTGTACATATATACACACATTCATGTACACATACATACTTACGTATATACACACATATATAAATGAATACATACATAAATGCATATATACATATATGCATACATACATATATAAATGCATACATACAAACGTAGATGTATCTCTCCATATGTAAATCATCTTTAGCTGACTAGTCCTTTTATAATTCCTTGCATTGCTCTTTACACGAGAGCTGTGGCGGGAGTCAGGAATGACCTTTCATACACAAAATAATAATAGCAGAGATAGTGAAGAGGAATTATTTAACTACAAAGTGAGAATAGCCGTGTATATATATATATATATATATATATATATGTATATATGTATATATATATGTATATATTTATTTATATATATATATGTATGTATATATTTATTCATATATATATATATATATATATATATATATATACATATATGTGTGTGTGTGTGTATACATATATACTTTGAGAATAAACACCTTGTGAGATCGAAACCTTTATTGGTACTACGTTTCGCTTGTTACAGCTTTTTCAAGTACAGACATGACACACACTCTGAGCACATATAAGCCAACAGGGAAGGAACTTATGTAGATATATGTATATTTATACATATATATATATAATATATATATATATAATATATATATATATATATATATATATATATATATGTACACAAACATATATCAGACAATCTCCTTGACAGTAGCGCACAGGATTCAAACCCGCTGCATCTGGACCCAAACTTCCAAGACACCCGCCTTACTCCGCTCGACCATCCCGTGCGCCACTGTCAAGGATACTGTCTGATTGATGTCGCTGTTCACTAGCGAATTTCTCATATATATATATATATAAAACACCAGGTTAACGGAGCACAAAAGATCCATTAGGTATATCCAGGAAAATTTCAACTGTAGCTTTAGAAGAAATTTTTTTGAATCTGCCTAAATTGAAGAATGTCCGAATTTGAACATCTCCAAAAGGCAATGATCCCTGGACATAATCTCACGTCTAGCTGTGAGCCGTTTGGTTAAGAATTTTCACCCTCTTCTGCCCGCTCCCACCCCGCTTCCCTTCTGACCTCACACCTCCACCCACACATACCCTCACCTCTGACTCCGGCCTGCGCGACGGATTGTCTTGTTTTTAGCTCAGTGTGTTCCCCTTCTAATCACATCTCAATTGTACTTATGTCTCTGCAAATTCTTGTAACCTGTACTTTCCTGAAGAGGGCTATAGCTATTAGCCGATATATAAAAGTTATACTTTCTTCTATGTTTTCTTTTATACTGTGGGTTCTTCGAGATTATTATTTACAAATATATTACTTCATTTTGTCTAAGTGATATATATATATATATATATATATATATATATATATATATATATATATATATATATATATATATATATATATATATATACACACACAGTATATGTATCAGGGATGTGCTGTCTAGGTACTCGTAGGCTAGGTAGGCATTGACAACACTGAGAGAAGAATGAGTTTTCTGTACAAGTAGGCTAATATAATTAGTGAGTAAAACTTTTTATATTTCTTTCATATTATTATACTGACAAATATCTTGATGGTATCTTACTTCATGAAATCATCAACTGCCGACTCTGAATTCAAGCACGAGCCTGAAATATATATGATTATATATATATATATATGTATATATATATATATATATATATATATACATATATATATATGTGTGTGTGTGTGTGTGTGTGTGTGTGTGTGTGTGTGTGTGTGTGTGTGTGTGTGTGTGTGTGTGTGTGTGTGTGTGTGTGTGTGTGTGTGTGTGTGTGTTCAACACATTTCTGCACTGGCAATAGCTCGAAACTCTAAAATATTTCTCATTCAGGCACCAAATGCAAGTAGGTCAAATGTTTAAAAAAAAAACAGTATTGAATAATCATAAAAATTCAAACGGCAAATCAAGGGACCTATCTAGCATGGCCAGATGTTGTTGACATTATCTCCAAAGAATTCAGCATAGAATTGTGATATATTGAACACTTCTTCATGAAAAGTGTGTAGATTAAAATTGCGAAGAGCACACGTGGCCGAACTAAGCTTCCCAACTTTATATTTTAAGTTGATAAATGTTCAAATTATTCAGTATTTTTGTCGACGTTTTATGTCTATTTTTGTCGTGCTACAACCATTGGTAGTAACAAAATCGAACACGTTAATATACTAAATCGTTAACTTAACCTAATCTAACTTAACCTAACCTAGCCTAACCTAACCTAACCTGACCTCACCCAATCCAACCCAATCAAACCTAGCCGAACCTAACCTAACCTAATCTGCCTAACCTAGCCCAACTAATCAAACCAGCCTAACCTAACTTAACGTAATCTAACCTATCGTGAACTCAACCAACCCAGCCAACCCAACCCAACCCAACCAAACCTAACCAAACCTAATCTAACCTGCCTAACCTAACCAAACCAACTTAGCCCAACCTAACCTAACTTAACATAACCTAACCTATCGTGAACTCAACCAACCCAGCCAACCTAACCCAACCCAACCCAACCAAACCTAATCTAACCTGCCTAACCTAACCAAACCAACTTAGGCCAACCTAACCTACCTTAACCTAAACTTACCTCACCTCACCCAGCCGAACCTAAATTTACCTAACCTAACCTGCCTAACCTAACCAGCCTAACCTAACCTAACCAACCTAACCTAACCTAACCAACCTAACCTAATCTAACCTAACCTATATTAACCTAACAAATATCATGATGGGCTTAAGGTTTAAAGTACATCAGCATAAGCTGATATCAACAGCATAAGCTTCTCAAGTGGATTCTTATTACCTGACTAAGATCTTGGACGAGGTCTTGTTTATGATCGAATTTCTTGGTTTCTTACAGTACATGAGATCGATCATTTTGAAGAAAAAATCTTTTTAGTTTTGATACAAATTTCTCTCCCTCAGTTAAATAAAATTGTTTGGTCTTTCAAAAAAATAAATAATAATAATAATAATAATAATAATAATAATAATAATAATTTTATTTTAATTAATCAATTAATAATAAATAAATAAACAAATAAATAAATAAATAAATAAATAAATAAATAAATAAACATAAATAAATTAATAAAAATGGACCGGAGTTTACAATACCAAAGACATTGATTAAAAATATACATAGAAAACAGAGCCCAGCAGTCGTTATTCTATTATCTGCTTGCGCATGCGGTTTGTAAGCACAACACTGCGATCACGTGTCGCAATCGCTAAAGTCTGCGATCGAATATCGCAATTGCGATTTTTTATGTTGGCAATGACAATGTCGTATTTTTGCGTTCTAAAACCGCAACAATTTTCGCTTGGGTATCGCAAAGGCAATAGCGCAATAAATTGCGTTTTGCGTTGTTTTAAGCGCATCGAGTTGCGAATCGGTTTGCGCTTTTTTGTCGTTTTAACCGCAACATTGCGCACTCGCAAGCTGCAAGCGAAACATTTTGCGTTTGCCTGTAGACAGTTATGAATAAGAAATGAATAGTCACACGAACGAGTTTGTTGACCCCTTCCCCCCTTTCCCCCTTCCCCCTTTCCCCCTTCCCCCTTTCCCCCTTCCCCCTCCCCCCTTTCCCAGATTCATTAATCCCTTCCTCCCTTCCCCTTCCCTCACTCCCCCTTTCTTCACTCTCCTTCCCCCCCCCGTCCACTCTTTCCCCTTTCCGCTTTCCTCCCCATCCCCCTTTCTCCTCTTCCCCCTTCCCATCTCCCCTTCTCCTTCCCATTTTCATTTCCTTCCCTTCCCCCCTTACCCCTCCCTTCCTTCCCCCCTTCCCCCTCCCCATTCTCTCTTCCTTCCCTCCCCCTTTTCCCCTTCTCTCTCCCCCCTTTCCCTTTCCTCTTCCCCCTCTTCCCCCTCTTCTCCCTTTCCCCTTCCACCATCCCCTTTCCCCCTTCCCCCTTCCCTTCCCATCTAGGCTTCAGGCCTCACCCGCCCTAAATTCAAGTAAACTTGGGGTCAAATCAAAGTTGATTGGGGACCCCGTTAAAATGAGGGGGGTTCCGTCCTGTGACAGCTAACTTGCTCACGTGACAACAAGGGCTTGGAAATGAGGTCTTTAGTGAAATAGTTGTAACAACCAAATTGGTATTCACTGGATTGGGGGAGGTTATTAACAGGTATTAGGGAGAGATTTTTCATTTAATTAATTTTTTTTTTTTCATTTTAGTTTAGTTTATTTTAGTTTTTCTTTCTTTTCATTTTCTTTTTATATACATAAGAACATAAGAATGAAGGAGACTGCAAGAGACCATAAGGTCTATACTAGGCAGTTCCATGTCTATTACCACCTGTCATCCCCATCTATAAAGTTGTCTAGCCGTTTCTTAAAACAACTGAGTGTCACTATTCACTACATGGTTAATAAGTCTATTCCATTCGTTGACCACCCTATTAGTAAACCAATTCTTCCCTATTTCATTCTTCAACCTAAATATGTATTCCTTATTTATCCTATCTTGTTATTGTTTCAGGGCTTTTGTTGGTATTAGGCCATTATGTATACAATTACGGAAATTGGTATTAGTATTTCTGAATTTAATAACTTCTGTATTTAATAACTTCTGTCAACATACAGGAGAAGGAGGCCCCTGTAGCTCAGTGGTAACGTGCTCGTTTTACGTGCGAGAGAGATCCGAGTTCAAACCCCGAGACGGACAAAAGATTTTACACATAAGTACGTTTACACTCTAACGGGTTTGCCTTACTCCTTATTCAGACATCACACACGTTCCAACGTTGCCCAACACCTTTCATCTACATGCACACACTGTCTCCTCTATGCATCCAACCAGACCAGAGATTTTGACGTAATTCAAAGGGATTTCTTTCCGTCTTCTCTCTTCTTGTGTTTGTTATAAGTGTAAGTTATTTGAAGTATTGTTAGGTTAGGTTAGGTTAGGTTAGATTAGGTTAAGTTAGGTTATTTATACTGTCTGAATAAAGAATTTTGCATTTCGTATAATTATCATTTAGTATTATTGTCCTTTCTAATAACTTTCATTCTGATAATTTTCCATTAGAATAAATGTTGTTCGAATGATTATTTTCGATTAATTGTTTTCGATTAATTTTATTCCGAACAATGTTCACATAATCGAGACCGTGTGAGTGAAGTGACGCGCTCCCTGGCGTATTCCCCACAATTATTGATGATTATTTTGGTGACTTAGAAGAAGAAAGAATGAATATGTTTAAAGAATAGACTCTGAATACTCGCCAGAATGAGAGAATGTTATGATGACACATCATATTTTTTTTTCAACTTGGCTCTGCTTTATTGGAAATGGAAAACATAATCAGCCGTCGGAATAACGGAATAACAGCCTTGGGGAAACGTGTTCGTAGGTATAAAAGAAAGATAAAAAAAAAAGAAGTATACGATCATTTGTAATTCAACGAAATTTTTAACTTAGGGACAAACTCTCTGTGAGAGGAATTATCATTTGAGAACAAAGCCTTTATTCTTGGTACAATGTTTTACTCGTTAGTTTTACCAGGTATATAGATGTAGCTAACAAATAATAAAAGGAATACACAGTGCAGGTCACGGGGGATCTTTTATTTACTTTTTTATTGCTACATATGAGAAATATATGCATGAAATTAGCTCATTTTTTTTAACCTATATTTGTTTTGTTCAGTGGTATTTTAATATAGTATAAACGCCGATTTTAGACAGTTTATTTCCTATTCTGTCTGGCTTACTAATCAACGGTTCTGTTTTGTCTCATTCCATGAAGTAGACACTGTTGTTTTAGTGTACTCGCTCTAGACATCAAACAGTTGTTGTAATGTCACTGTTTACCAATATGTCGTAGCGAAGTTCATGAATATGAGCTCACAAATCTTAGATCGTGTTAAACAGAAGAAACAAGAATGAAGGAGATTGCAAGAGACCATAAGTCCTACACTAGGTAGTTCCATGTCCCTTACCAACTGTCATCCATATCCATAAAGTTACCTAACCTTCTCTTAAAACAACCAAGTGTTTCAACGCTCACTACTTGATTACTAAATATATTCCTATCGTAAACCACTCGGTTAGTAAACCGTTCATTGACTATTTTCTTCTTAAATCTAGATATGTCCTACTTAAATTCATTCCTATGAGTCCTGCCCTGCTGTCTTAATATGATGACCTTGTCTGTATCACCCTTGTGAAATACCTTGACCCATTTGAATACCTCTATTGGATCACTCCACAATCTTCGTCTTTCCAGAGAGTGTAAGTTAAGGTGCTTAAAGGTGGTGCCACATTAGGCATTTCTCACTAACATGCTAATTGATTTTGCTACTTCGTTTGAGTAGAAACGATTTCGGATACAATATATTGTTTTTTCCAATTTTCAAATGTCACATTACTCTTTCGCCATGTAGTGAAAAGCCAAATGATGAACTTAAAGAAGTTAAGCCTATAAGAATTTTAGACACATTTGTGAGATGTTCTTATGGAAGTCTAGAATATTGTAACCGTTTCTGCTTAAATTAGCAAAAGCCAGTAGCATGCTAGCTTAGTGTGCCGTCACCTCGAGCCTGTTTTCGTTTGGTGAACCCGATGGACATACGCTATGCTACCCTCACCTTACGCGTTTACCTCCTCCATTTGCAACATGTCTTCAACTGTCTAGATTGCAAAGGTAACGATTGTCGCGGTAGTTGGGTGCAACATCCCACGTGAGAGTTTTGATAATGCTGCTGCTTTGTTGGATTGAGTCTCCGCTGATGCCCCGTTCCGCGCCGTCGGCTGAGATCTTCCATTATCTTGGCTGCTTCTTTCCTGCACTGTTTTATGAAGAATTCTGGGAATTTTAATTTCAATAAAGGGTCTCCTTAAGACGGTGGTAGTCCTCCAGGTGCTCCAATCTACAGATCCTGACTGATCTGAAGAAAAAGAAAATGTATATATATCACTCCTTTCTTAATTCTAAGGCTATGATGCGAGACGAAATATATCAAGTTGATTTGGTTAGTGAGGATACGGTGAACTCTGGATTTAGTTTGGTTGCTGTTTCACGATGAGTGTTCAGGAAAGGAAGGGAATCATTGGTTCCAATGGCATTCAGTGGAAGTGACTAAACCTATATGCAATGAAGTCATCCACTTAGCGTGGCCAAATCAGACCCCAAGTAGCATCACCTTATGTAGTTCTGTTTACAGAAACTATTTATGGATAAGTACCCGATTCCAGGTTCCTCCTCCTCCTCCTCCCTCCCTCCCTCCACCTCCTTCCCCCATCTTCCCCCACCTCCCTTCCCCTCCTCTGAGGTGCAATGAAGTCATCCACCTAGCGTGGCCAAATCAGACCCCAAGAAACACCATCTTTATGTGGTTCTGTTTACAGAAACTACTTGTGGATAAGTATCCCATTACGAGTTCCTCCCCTACCGTCCTCCCCCGCCTCCCTTCCCTTCCTACGAGGTGTAATAAAGTCATTCACTTAGCGTGGCCAAATCAGACCCCAAGAAACACCATCTTTATGTGGTTCTGTTTACAGAAATTATTTATGGACAAATATCCCAACCCAGGATCCTCCTCGCCTTCCTTACCCCCTTACAAGGATCGTTAGATATGAAAAAGAAATACATACAGTTTATGTACCACAACATCATAAAGCTGGCTAACATACCCGTGTAAATACTAAATAAAATATTGTCATAGAATAGGGAGTTAATTACTAAAGTCTAAAAACATTATGTTTATTTTTTTTTTCCTGCAATTTGTGTTATCCGTTGGTCTGTTTTGTTTGAAGTGAATTGGTTATCGAGAAGTCGTCTCCAATTTCTTTGCCAATTTAACGAAATACGATTACGCCAGTTTAAACAAACGCTTTCGAGGAAATCAATGATGATAAAGAGGTTGATTCATTACATATAGTTCATGTGGGTGCAGATGACATTAAGAACACAATCTCTAAAGAATTAATTAAAAAAACAAAAACGAAAACGTTGATTCGGTACACATAGTGCATATGGGTGCAAATGACATTAAGAACACAATTTCAAAAGAATTGATGGGAAAATACAAACTTGATATCTGGCATTCACTCACGCACTGATGCTAAAGGCCAGTGACAAAAGAAACAGCTTAGATCAATTCCTGAAATTTTGAAAAGCATTTGATACTATTCCACGATGAAATATAATCAGATTACATTACTTTATAAGAAATCTTTGCATTTGGCTAAGGAATTGTTTAAACAATCATTGATGATTTTGATTGATTCAGTTTACCGTCTAGAACTCCTATCAGGAGTCTAGGACGGTGCCCCTTACAGAGGACTTTGTAGTATGGAATTTCATGAACCATTCCTTTGGTTCAACTCACTGGCGGTTTCGAACTGCCGTTATCTCAACCTCCGCCGCAAGCGGCGACGCTCTAACTTGCTCGGCCACTGAGCACCTTAAACAATCATAAACATTGTATGATTGAAAAGGCTCTTAGTCGATACTATAGGGACTTTGGTAACACCCCTACGGACCAGAGCTACACAGGATTATTTTATGATTGAAGATTAATATTTACCTACAGAATAATAAAGATAATTTTTATTATCTACTATCCTTTCGTTCACTGGCCAAGCAGTGACGACAGTTCGAACCCTGCCCCCCAGTGTGTTGGACCAAGGGCATGGTTCTTTAAAATCCACTCTACAAAGTTCTCTGTAAGGGGAACCGTCCCAGCCTCCTGAGAGGGAGAGTTCGAGACATTAAACCGACTCAGCATCAAATCCTTTTTTTTTTTTTTTTTTTTTTTTCTATGACAACACTTCTTCGATGCAATAGTGTTCCCAAGGATAGAAACGCTGGTTATTGGTGAGAGACTAAAGTCTCCTTCCTACAAAATGGATATTAATTAATTTGAATATGAACAAAGGAGTATAAGAAATTGATACATGGGTTCAGACATTTACCTTACGAAGAGAGACTTAGGCACCTTAACTTACACTTTCTGGAATTCCGTAGAGTGAGAGGGGATCTAATAGAGGTATAAAAATGGGTCAAGGTCTTTAACAAAGGTGGTGCAGACAAGGTCATCATGTTAAGATAGCAGAGCAGGATTCGTAATAATGGAGTTAGATTGGAAAATTTTAAGTTCGAGAAGGAAATAGGCAAGAATTGATTTAACAGGAGAATGGCTCACGAATGGAACATAATATTGGTTGTTTAAAGAAAAGATGGAATAACTTTATGGATAGAGATGACAGATGGTAGGGACGTGAGACTGCCTAGTGTAGGCCCTACGGTCTCTTGTAGCCTCCTCCATTCTTATGTTCTTATATTATGAATGATATAGCTAAGAGACCTAAGTCTATATTATATTAAAACATTTTAGAAAACAAGGTTCTATGGAATAATGATTTATAAATCTATAAAAGAAGATGTGGACAAACAAGTTCGTTGGTCTGAGAAACATCAAACAAAATTCCACTTAGATTCTGTAAAGGAATTGGTGTTCTCATGCACGAACACAAACAAATCACAAAACATGATTGAAACATTCAAGTAAAATTCAATCATGAAAGAAAACATTTTAGATAAACATCAATTAGATTTTTTTTAATAAACCTAAACCAAACCGGAACTAGAATAGATTTCATTGCAATTATTAGTAGGACTCATCAGATATCTAACCGTGCCACTTCCGCCTCAGTGGAAAGCAATTTAGAAATCTAGGTATCGAAGCTAATAGCCTGAATGCCTGCCTGTCATCGACACACAGTCCACATCGGCAGGCCAATCGCGTTTGAAATGTGTCCCGCGAAGTGCATGAGATGCAATGAGACTAGAATGAATAAAGCGAAAAGTTGCTCTACACGCTCTACACTCATGCAAGAAACAAAGGCTGAAATATCCTACAGCGTTTGGAAGCTTTATTTCTTTATTCATTTATCTATCTATTTATTTACTTGTTATTTTTATCTACCTATTTATTTGTTTATTCGTTTATTTATTCATTAATCTATCTACTTGTTTTTTTATTTACTTATCCATATATATACGTGTATATGTTTGTTTGTTTTTATGTTTTTACTTATTATTCATTTC
>NC_134814.1:5112994-5120494 GCF_046742065.1 Oratosquilla oratoria
TATTATTATTATTATTATTATTATCATATATATATATATATATATATATATATATATATATATATATATTATTTATCTATCTATTCGTTCATTCATTTATTCGTTCATATATTAATTGTACGCGGCCAAATCAAACGCCGCAAAATTAACTGTTTGTCAGTGATCTATAATTTGTGTATTTGTTTGTTCTATTAATTTGTTTATACATTTGTATATCTGTTTAATTATTCATTCATTTATACATTATTATTCGTCTACTTATTATTCGTGGGGAAATCATACCGCGCAATTTTTTGTTTGCCATTTTTATTAATCAACGTAGATTAATTTGTTTGTAATCCGTAATTTGTTTATTTGTTTATTTTTACTTGTTTACATATCTACCTATTCATTCATTCATTCATTCATTCATTCATTGATATATTCTTATTTATTCATTTATTAATCGTAGGCAAATCAAATCGCGCAGGGTGTGTGCTGTTATAATAAATTAACGTAAGTTATTTCATTAGTGATATGTATTTTTATATATTTATATCATTTATCTGTTTATATATTTGTGTTATTTCATTCATTCATTTATGTACTTTATCAATTTCATTTATTCATTTATTTAGTTATTCGTTTATTTATTAATTTTTCCTGAAGTCTAGGGCAGAAAAGGATTCCCCTCAGCTGAATTAAATCGCTTGACGCCTACCAAACTTCGCTACGTTTAGCTACAACGTTTCCTCGTTGATTGGAAGCTTTAGAGAAACATATAGTTCTCTCTATGATCTCAAATCCATTCAACCTCGGCCTTAGTCAAATGAGCATTTTCTCATAATATTTCTTGTGCTCCCCTTGTTCCCTCTACCGCTGTTGCGTCTCTCAAAAGGACAAGTTTTTCAATTTATGCAAGCAATTCGATTTAGCGTGAGAGCAGAGCAATATGGCGAATTCCGACGGAAATCATTTTTTTTTTTTTTTTTTTTTTTTTTTTTTTTTTTTTTTTGTAGGAACACGAATAGAGTGGCGCCATGCATCTGGAAGCACGTTGCTATTGTTGACGTTGTTGTGAAACGTTTTTAAGCAAATATAAGCAACCCTTTTTTATTATTTTTTGTTTATTCATTTATCTATTTTATCTTATTCTGTTTATTTATTAACTTATTTATTTATTTATCTATATATTCATTTATTTATCTATTTATTTATTTATTCATTTATCTATTACAAGCACCGGCTTCACCATCCCGACTACGCTCGGGAAGTTTGGCCTGCGATGCTGCCATCGGTGGAGTCCTGTAGATCCGATGGAGTCCTGTAGATCCGTTGGTGTCTTGTAGATCCTGTGGAGTCCTGTAGATCCGATGGAGTCCTGGAGGTCCAGTGGAGTCCTGTAGATCCTGTGGAGTTCTGTAGATCCGATGGAGTTCTGTAGATCCGGTGGTGTCTTGTAGATCCTGTGGAGTCCTGTAGCTTCGATAGAGTCCTGTAGCTTTTATGGAGTCCTGTAGATCCGGTGGAGTCCTGTAGATCCGATGGAGCCGTGGAGGTCAAGCGGAGTCCTGTAGATCCGATAGAGTCCTGTAGATCCGACGGAGTCCTGTAGCTTCGATGGAGTCCTGTAGTTTTTATGGAGTCCTGTAGATCCGGTGGAGTCCTGTAGAACAAATGGAATTATGTAGATCCGGTAGTGACCTATAGACCCGGTGAAGTCCTATATATCCCAAGGAGTCTTGTAGATCTTGTGGTGTCCTGTAGGTCCGGTGTTGTCCTGTAGGTCCGGTGAAGTCCTATAGATCCCATGGAGTCTTGTAGATCCCGTGGTGTCCTGTAGCTGAGGTGGAGTCCTGTAGAACCTGTGGAGTCCTATGAATCCGGTGGTGTCCTGTAGCTGAGGTGGAGTCCTGTAGATCAGGTGGAGTCTTGTAGATCCTGTGGAGTCTTGTAGACCCGGTGGAGTATTTTCTGTGTTATGCTAGTGCGGGTCTGTTTCGATGCTGTTGACTTGTAGCAATAGGAGAGCAGTCGCCCGTTGCCAATTCTCTTTTTTGTAAAAGAGTTGAGGAAAAAGAAAAAAAAAAGAGTCGGAACATAAGAACATAAGAATGGAGGCGACTGCAAGAAACCATAAGGCCTATACTAGATAGTTCCATGAGGAGAAGGAGGAGGAGGAGGAGGAAGAGGAGGAGGAGGAGGGAGAGGAGGAGGAGGAGGAGAAGGAAGATGAGGAGAACCCTGAGAAGGAGGAGGAAACTGAGAGGAGGAGGAGGAGGAGGAGGAGGAGGAGGAGGGGAAGGAGGAGGAAGAGGAGGAGAACCCGGAGGAAGAGGAGGAACTGAGAGAGATCCTGGGCTCAATTCGGAGACCGAATACCAGCCCCTCGGATCCTCACCTACGGATGAAAGTGAGGGTCTTGAAGACGAGTGGCAGGGGAGATGATTATACCCGACGTCCTGTACCCATCGCTGGTTCCCAGCTTAAGACGTTATATACCCCCACGCCCTTCTGTGCCGGAGGGTCCTTTTCCTTTTATCACTACTGCCGTCAGGCGATTTTATACATTTCTGTGGCGACCCTGTGGAAGCAAAAGGGTTTGTTTGTTTCTTTGTTTGTCTTTGTCTTTGCTTGTCCTTTGTCTTTGCTTCTCTTTCTTTGTCTTTGTCTTTGCTTGTCTTTATTTGTCATTGTTTGTCATTGTTTGTCTTTGTCATTGTTTGTCTTTGCTTGTCCTTTGTCTTTGCTTCTCTTTCTTTGTCTTTGTCTTTGCTTGTCTTTATTTGTCATTGTTTGTCATTGTTTGTCTTTGTCATTGTTTGTCTTTGTTTGTCTTTGTTTGTCTTTGTCTTTGCTTGTTTGTTTGCTGGCTTGTTAACTTGTTTGTCTTTGTATGTTTCTTTATTTGTTGGTTTGATTTTTCCCCTCATTGTGTTCTTGTTTCTTTATCTTTTTTTCTTCTTTTAATTCTCTTGCCACCATTCGATTTTATTCATGTCCATAGCCAACTCTCAGAATTTTATTTATTTATTATTTATTTATTTATTTATTTATCTATTTATTCATATATTTATTTATTTATGTATTTATTTATTTATTTATTTATTATTTACTATTTATTATTTATTTATCATTTATTTATTATTGATTATTTATTTGTTTATTATTTACTTATTTATCATTTATTTATTATTTATTTATTCATATTTATATTTATATTAATTTATTCATTTATTTATTTATTTATTTATTTATTCATTTATTTATTTTCTATTTGTTTGTTTATCTATTAATTTGTTTATTTATTTGTTTGTTTGCTTGTTTGTTTGTTGCTTCTCCCGGTCTTTTTATTGGCCAATTGGTCTCCTACTTTCGTTCTACCTCACTGTATTCTATTGTATTCCCCTGTATTCCGCTGTATTCCCAGGTCTGCTTGCCTACCATGTACCATTCTTTATTCTACTTTGCCAGATGCTCGATTTATGTAAATCTGATTTCCTAAAATCAAATTTGTTCTCGTCGTCATACACTTGGGAATCTTTCCCATTATCATAACATCTTTCCCCATTTTATTTATTCATTTTTATTTATTTATTTATTTATCTATTTATTGATTTATTGATTTATTTATTTATCTATTTGTTAATTTTTTGTCTTGTTCTGTTTTGATTTGTATTATTTCATCTTTTTTTGTGGGTTTATTGATTATTTATTTATTCATTTATTTCTTTATTTATCTATCTATTTTTATTTATTTATTTACGTATTTATCTATCTATTTATTTATTTATTCATTTATTACCTCTAATTAATTTGATCTATTCAGCTATATTTTTGTTTTAGGTTGATCATTTATTAATTTCATTTATTCATGTTATACATTTTTTTTATTCACTTATTTATTTATTTATTTATTCATTTATTGCCTCTAATTAATTTGATCTATTCACTTATATTTTTGTTTTATGTTGTTCATTTATTCACTTTATTTATTCATTCTATACATTTCTTTTTTTAGATTTATTTGTTATATTTATTCATTTCTTTATTTGTTTTATTTCATCTTTATCTTTTTTTTTCATTTATTTGTTGATTTATATATATTTGCGTTTTATCTACTCATCTGTCTATACCAATTTCTCTTTATCATTATTTTTTATTGAAAGGGAAGTAGAGAGCAAGAAGAGTATGCATACGAAGGCAAATCAAATTTTCTCTCAGGAGAAAATTTCCTCTTTGTGAATACAAAATCGAGAGCTCAACGTTAGACTCGTTTCACACGGATCGACTTTTCGCCGTGCGCCGTCCACGACACGACGTCGTGCTCTCAAATAACCATGGGTGTCTATGGGCGTTTTCACACGTCACGACCACGTATGAAAGCGTCCATAAACAGCCATGGTTGTTTGAGAGCACGACGTCGTGTCGTGGACAGCGCACGGCGATAAGTCCGTACGTGTGAATCAACCCTTATAGAAAATGACCCCAATTTGTTGATCCCACTCTTAGCGCTCCTAGCGTGTGTGTGTGTGTGTGTGTGTGTGTGTGTGTGTGTGTGTGTGTGTGTGTGTGTGTGTGTGTGTGTGTGTGTGTGTTTGTGTATTCACTTGGTCTTTTCACTTGGTCTTTGGATCACGTGTTGGACTCGTGATCGACAGCTATTTCCCTCCTGGAAGAGAGCTCAGAGCTCGTAGGTCCGATCTATGGGTAATGCTATGACCTTGCACACACACACACCCCCAACTCCCCGCCCACGAGAGTCAGAGTAACGACCCGAGGCACAGCGATACCGAAATAATTTCGGCCCTGGGCAGGATTCGAACTGGTTACTGGGAACACTTCTGCTTCCCAGTTCAGCGCTCTACCAACTGTGCCACTGTGTGTGTGTGTGTGTGTGTGTGTGTGTGTGTGTGTGTGTGTGTGTGTGTGTGTGTGTGTGTGTGTGTGTGTGTGTGTTCAAGTACAGCGAGCACTTATAATCCTCCTCTTTCTCACTTTGAACCAGAAAAGTCACGTAATCAAACACAAACACTCAGACTTAAGAACTTAAGGCTCTGATTCGGATTGCAAAGAAGCTATTATCCACAATTCCGATGATACGAACGGGAGTGATGCAATCGTCTCCAAACTCCATAGGCATCAAGAGACCCTGTATCATATCTGAGGAAAAAATCATCTTCGCTCATTGCAACTTCTTCAATGGATTTGTCTCTTTTTCTCTCTCTCTCTCTCTGGCCCTCTCTCTCTCTCTCTCTCTCTCTCTCTCTCTCTCTCTCTCTCTCTCTCTCTCTCTCTCTCTCTCTCTCTCTCTCTCTCTCTCTCTCTCTCTCTCTCTTTCTCTCTCTCTTCTTTTCTTTTCTATCCCCGTTCCTCCTCTCATGCCTTTCCTGTGCGCAAGTGTGCTCTCCACCTCCCCGTTACTTTATCCCCCGCTCCCAAGTCCATCCGGACATGTTTGCAGCCAAATTTAATCTTCCTCTGCTTTATTTCTTGTCACAAACTCCATTTTTCCTCTTTCTCATTTCTTTTACTTCCTCATCCGTCCTTCCATGTCTTCCCTGTGCACAACTGTGCTTTTCACTTGTTCTTTACTTTCCTCGTTCCCATTCCCGCGTCCATCCGGACATGTTTGTAACCAAATTTAATCTTCCTCTGCTTTATTCCTTGTCACAAACCCCATTCTCTCTCTCTCTCTCTCTCTTTCTCTCTCTCTCTCTCTCTCTCTCTCTCTCTCTCTCTCTCTCTCTCTCTCTCTCTCTCTCTCTCTCTCTCTCTCTCTCTCTCTCTCTCTCTCTCTCTCTCTCTAACTCAAGGAATTTCTCTTTCCGTTTCTTTCTCTTCCTCCTCTTTTCTTGCTCTCTTTCCCCACTTCCACCTCCCTATTGGCATAATTGTTGCATTCCTCGCCTTATCTCGTATCATGTCTTATCTCGTTATCTTAATCAATGCAATTCTCTTACTGTTATCGACCATTTCTCTCTTATTTCTCCTTTCTTCTTTTGTTACTTGGCGTTATCAACTTCATTTCTCATCCATATATCCCTTTATCATCTTATATCCTCTTCCTCATCTCCATCTCTCCAATTCTGTTTGGAATTATCAACTTCATTTCGCATCTACACGTCTCGTATCTGATGTGTATCTTTACTCTTTCTCCTCTTCTCCTTTCTATTCTTCTCTCTCCTTCATCTCCATGAAGTCTTGTTTTCACATCTTCATTTTATTCTTCTTTATCTTTTTCGTATCCCCCATTTCTTCTCATGTGTATTTTATTTACTCCAAAACGTTTAACAAAGTTGTGTAGCAAATTAATTTTGAAAAGAGAAATGTCTATATATTTTTTCTAATGAATTAGAGATAAAAACGTCATTAAGAATTGTATCGATCAGTGATATATATGTGTATATATATATATATATACATATATATATATATATATGTATATATATATATATGTATATGTATATATATATGTATATGTATATGTTTAAATATATATGTGTGTATATATATGTATATATATATATATATATATACATATATATATATATATGTATATACATATGCAATCAGCATTATGGAATAATAGCAGGATAAGTTGATGCAACAGTTTAACCAGTCGGTGGCAGTATCCCCTATTTGACCTCAATCAAATTGAGGGGAATTGGGTTAAGATCAAGAGCAAGGTCACTAAGTGAAAATTCGTTTGTAGCTAAAACTTCCTCACCATTTGTCCCAATTCCTTTACTTCGAGACCAAAATTATTTTTACGCAATTTCTCAGTTACACTAGTGCGCAGATGACGTAATCGAAGAGCGTTTGTTGGTCTTGCATTCGCATAGTTGTGTGTTCGAGTCTCGGACTTCTCTCTGATTCCCAGCAGTGATCGTTACCTGCCCTAGCAATCTTTAAAAGCAATTTTGGTAAAGGTGACGGCTTCGGCCGCAGCTACTCAGCGTCTCCTAGTGTTGTCTCTTTACCTTCATTTATAATCTTATATATCAGAAGTGGATAAAAGATATTCCTAGACTGATCTAGAAAGACCTAACTGAAGAATAGAAATATTTAGATAATTAACTCGAGAAATATTTTAAATAGATGCTTCCATTTATGAAAATGTACAGAGTAGGTTGTTTGCATTTATGAACATATGCAAAGAAATTACAAAAAGCAAATGATTAACGATATGTGCAGAGGTCGCTGGGGAATGAAATGAAATATGACCGAACGTTTTCGTCTATTTAAGACATTTTCATAGGTACAAAGAATGCATAAAATATGTGACATAAGAATGATGAATTTATGTAAAGTTTAGTGGCCTTAAAGGAGTAATTCAATGTTAAGTTTCAGTTAACACTGGCTGTAGGACGAGTTTCCCTGTGGTATGTTACATTGTCTTCGTCTTTCTTTCTTAAATGATAAATGAAAAGATATACTGTATAGAAATGAAGATTTTCATTCGTCGTCACTTTTAAAACCATTCGACAGTCTTAGTAAAGGATCTTTACAAGAGAATTT
>NC_134814.1:5125494-5132994 GCF_046742065.1 Oratosquilla oratoria
ACTTTCATTCGGGACGAGTTCAAGACGTGATCCAAGACAGTGGTGATTCAGACACACGCACATACATATGGACTCTTAAGAGATGATGGTGATTCTTCTTCTTCTTCTTTCTTCTTCTTTCTTCTTCTTCTTCTTCTTCTTCTTCTTCTTCTTCTTCTTCTTCTTCTTCTTCTTCTTCTTCTTCTTCTTCTTCTTCTTCTTCTTCTTATTGATCGAAGCGCTGATGATAATGAAACATACATACATACCAAAATACCTTCAAAGCATACATCCTTCCTTCAGCCTGCACACATCCATCCCACACCCATCCCACATCATCCCACAGCCAAACACCCATTTCTCGTTCCTCGTGGATGAAGGGTCATCCCTGTCTCCCACTCAGGACAGAAGAAATGCGGGGATTGGACATGATTATTGAGAGTGAAAGGAAGTGGGATGTGAGCCAGTCGTTGTTTGCGGTTGACATTGCGCCTCTGGACGGGTCAGAGGAAGGTGTTAGCCAGTGAGTGTGCGAGTTCGGGGGAATGTTTGAGAGCAAAAGTTAAAAGTATATGTAGGCAAAAAGTGCCAAAGGTGAGGGTAGCAGTGAACTTAAAGTCTTGAAGGAGTGAGGCAATAGTAGATAGTTTTGAGTGTTCAGGCCCACTTGCAGCAGGGAATGGGGGAATTGAGGTAAATCTTAGTATGAGAGAAGCAAGTACCTTCGTTCACAAGGAGCTAAGATAAAAAGGGGAAAAAATGGGCGTGGGATGGGTGGAGGGTGTGATCGGTCGCTTCCCTTATAAGGTAAAAGAAGCCTTTTGGTATATATATGACATGATGACGTCAACAATAACCAGCGATTCTATTCTTAGGGACAATATCACTCTGAAGAGGGAAAAGTCGTGGAGTTGGTTGATATCGTTTAACGTCACAAACTATCCCCTATCGGAGGGCTAGGACGGTGCCCCTCACAGAGGACTTTGTAGCCTGGAATTTAATGAATCGTGCCCTTGGTTCAACTTCGGTGGCAGGGTTCGAACCGCTATCCCCGCAAGTAACAACGCTAGCTAATTGGAGTTGGTAAAGGAGGGAATTGAGGATAGAGTAACGAGGTGGTCTACGCCGTGAGGCACTGAGTAGCTGCGGCCGAAGCTGTCACATTTGCCTTATCCAGCTGGACTGTTGGGGCAGGAAATACTCATTGCTGGGAATCAAGGAAGAGTGCGGGATTCGAACCCACAACTAATCGAATGCGAGATAATCGCACAGAGGATGGACAGTCGAAGCTAAAAACGATTTTTTTTTTTTTTTTAGATTAATTTCTAATCATAAAACGATGCTGCGTGGCTCTGGTCCGTAGAGATGATACCTGAGTAATATATTAATTGAATGATATGTTTTTTCGATCAACAATAACATACGGGGAAAATGAAACCGAATCAAGTCCGTGATATGTACGAGTACCGAGTGTTATGATGTCTATAGACAAAGAGGGTTGGAGCTAATATCATACTTGTAGAGCAGAACCGACGAATGTTGATCGGTGCATCGTTGAGGTGAGAGGAAACAGACCACTTTCGATACGAGGAACGAATGAATAATATACGAAAAAGGAAATTAATTCTGAAGAGATAGAAGTGAAAAACAGAGAGAGAGAGAGGGGAAGAGAGAAATAGGGATAGGGAGAGAGAAGGAGCGAGAGGAAGAGAGAGAGAGGAGCAGAAAGAAACAAGGATAGGAAGACAGAGAGAGAGAGAGAGAAAAGGAGGGATAGAGACAGACAGAAAGAGAGAGAGAGAGAGAGAGAGAGAGAGAGAGAGAGAGAGAGAGAGACGGTGAGAGAGAAATAGGGATAGGGAGAGAGAAAGAGAGAGATGGGGAAAGAAATAGGGATAGGGAGAGAGAGAGAGAGAGAGAACGAGAGTGGGAGGGAGAAGAAGAGAGAGAGACATGGGAGGTAAACTTCTTGGATGCTAGAAAGAGGAGGAGAGGATAATGGACGGGAAAAAGCATCAAATAGAAGATAAAGAAAAGCTTTGATAATCCTGGAAAGAGAGGTGGGGGGGGGAGGCAAACTTCCTGGAAGCTGGAATGAGGTGGAGAGGATAATGGACGTGAAAAATTGCCAAATAGAAAATAAAGAAAAGCTTTGGTAATCTGTTAGTCGATCCGACGAAGCCAAAGTTGGATCAAAGGAGCGATGTCCAGTCAAGTTGGACATTTTGAGTTGATGCGGAAACAGATCAAAGTTCATTTCGGCTCGAACTCGCTCGGAATATCTTGTGTTTTACCAGCTGGAGAGAAGAAGAAGAGGAAGAAGAAGAAGAAGAAGATGAAGAAGAAGAAGAAGAAGAAGAAGAAGAAGAAGAAGAAGAAGAAGAAGAAGAAGAAGAAGAAAAAGAAGAAGAAGAAATAGAAGGAGAAGAAGAAATAGGAGAAGACGAAATAGAAGAAGAAGAAATAGAAGGAGAAGAAGAAATAGGAGAAGACGAAATAGAAGAAGAAGAAGAAGAAGAAGAAGAAGAAATCGAAGAGGAAGAAGAAATAGAACAAGAAGAAATAGAAGAAGAAATAGAAGACAAATAAATAGAAGACAAATAAATAGAAGACGAAGAAATAGAAGAAGAAGAAATAGAAGACGAAGAAAGAGAAGACGAAGAAATAGAAGAAGAAATGGAAGAAGAAGAAATAGAAGAAATAGAAAAAGAAGAAGAAATAGAAGAAGAAGAAGAAATAGAAATAGAAATGAACGCATTTGTGCCCGCGTTCCATTTTGAATATTTTATTCCCTCGACCTCCTCGGTACAGTTTTGATTCTGTTCGATCTGAACTCGAACTTTCTTGTGTTGTATTATCATCTGAAAAAGAAAAAAATGTGTGTGTGTGAGAGGTCCTGTGCGCTTATGTACACAAGTAAGATTAGTACCAAGTAGGACTACACACTATCTAGAGAAAATTTAGTGGAGATGTTAACCCTTGAAAGACTAGCGTGACTATATGGTCACACAACAAAGTTTTTGTATCTATGCCATTAACACTAAAACAAGTACAGGATGGCAAAAAACAAGTATGCCACAAACTAGTGTATGATTCATTGTGCAAGAACTTGCGCAGCAAACGTTTATAACATTTAAGATAATAAACATGAATTGAATAAAAATCTAAACAAAAAATAATTCAGTCCTTAGAGGGTTAATGTCATTATCAAAGAGGATACAGAAACCTCAAGCTATCAGGACGTAGGGATTTCTTAGAGGTAGGTAGAAACAACTTCGCCAACCGCGTAGTTTTATTGGTTATTTTTCAAGAATATTTTATGGACCTAATGGATACCCCCTCAGATTCAAGGATTGCTATGGTCACCCATTGTAAGTCCATCGCCATTAGAATTAATTCAATATGTTGTAATGTATTTTAATCTATTATTCACTAATTTGTTTATTCAAGTACTTATCTAATATTTCCTGAATTTATCTATTTATTTACTCGTTCACGCATTCATTTATTCATTTATTCATTCATGTCTTGATTGATTCATTCATTCCATTCATTCATGTTTTTTTATATCTGATCGTTTGTTTCCCACTTTCTTTGTACACCTGGTGAAAGTCACGCCCCCCCCTTCCATACAAAAATACAGATGGGCACATAAAGACAAAATATTTAAGCAGAATTTATATATTCTATTTATTGAAACTTTGTTGTATCGCGCTATGTATAGTAAAATGCTGTCACCATACATACATACATACATACATACAGTACATACATACATACATACATACATACATGCATACATACATACATGCATACATACATACATGCATACATACATACATACATACATACATGCATACATACATACATACATACATACATACATACATACATACATACATACATACATACATATACCAAAGGCTTTTTCCCCCCACACGGGGGGGTAGCCAAAAAGAAAAAGGCATAGAAAACCACTCCCACCCATACCATTTCCTATATATTCCACTCCCCTCCACCCTCCTCCCTCCCTCCATCCACATGCACTATTTTTCCCCATTACCCATTGATACAATCATAAAGAAATAGTCAAGAAATAGTTTACCAACAGAGTAGTTAACGAATGGAATAGACTCAGTAACCAGGTAGTTAGTGAGCGCTGAAACTATTGGTAGTTTAAAGAGAAGATAAGATCACCTTATGGGCGGGGATAACAGGCGGTAAAAGACATGGATCTTCCTAGTATAGGCCTTATGGTCTCTTGTAGTCTCCTTCATTCTTATGTTCTTGTGATGTGCATTGGCAAGAATACATCTTTATATAAAAATACAATATTCATCAAATGAATACAGGTGAGAAGAGTATTGTTTATTGTATTCATGCGCGGATTTTCTTATACAATAAATGCGTCCCGGATTAAAACATTGATCACATCCAAACGATGGCTTCGGCTACAGATTACTGAGACGAAAGGATTCATGAAGCAATCCATGACATATCCATGAAGCAATCCATGACTCATCCATGATGGATGTGCTTCCAAGAGGACCACAAACCACATCCAACCGCGATGGATTTGGGTCCGGCGTGGCGGACGGAGAGCACCCCACGAGGCGCCGCTAGAAGAAACAATGAATAAATCATGGCTGGTGAATTTGATCTGCAACTGCGGCAGACTGAAGTTAGAGATTTTTTCCTTTTTTTTTTCGTGAGACGATTTGGAGGAGATTTATGGTCCGTTTCTGGTCTGAATGACATGCAGGGTGTGCTCGATTGTCGTGAAACTGTATACAAGTAAATCTGGGAATAGATCAATAAGTTAAAAGATGTTTAATTAGGAAAAACGACAGATAAAACTTAGAACCCTTTGATGTTCGGATGGAATGCATGTCGTATATGATCCTCGTGAAAATTAGATGAAGGAAGAAATAAATAGATAAATAAATAAGAAAATGAATGGAAGAATAGAAATATTATACATATATATATATATATATATATATATATATATATATATATGCATAAGCAAACAAATACTAAAAAGGTAAACATATTAATAAGTAAATATATGCACAAATTAATAAGCTAAGAATGAAAAAACAAGCAAAGGGTAAGAAATATATATATATTTGTGTCATTATAACATTTGGAAATAAACTCTCCTACCGGGGATTCGAACCCTCGCTTATATGAAGCAAGCCGCTCAGGCGAGGGTTCGAGTCCTAGTTGGAGAGTTTATTTCCATATATATATATATATATACATATATATATATATATATATATATATATATATATATATATAGATGCAGTGGCTGGAAATAATTCTTGGTACTTCACATAGATCTCTCTGGGAAGACACTTTGGACTTTTGTTTGTGTTGTATCGGTATGGGATATCTATATGTCACTGGTTGACAGTTGTAGGAAGAATGAGCAGTCGCTGTTTATCAGTTCTGTTTGTGTAAAAAATATAATAAATATAGTTGAAGTTAATATAGATCTTGGTTCCAGTCCGGGGACCGGATGCCAGCCCCTCAGGGCTACACCTCCTGATGAAGATGGGGGGGGGGGTTAAATCGGGTTTTGAGAATGGGTGGCTTTGCTGTCATCTTACAGGACCAACACATACAAGTACATATATATATACATATATATATATATATATATATATATATATATATATATATATATGTGTGTGTGTGTATTCACTTGGTCTTTGGATCACGTGTTGGACTCGTAATCGACAGCTATTTCCCTCCTGGAAGAGAGCTCAGACCTCGTAGGTCCGATCTATGGGTAATGCTATGACCTTGCACACACACCCCCAACTCCCCGCCCACGAGAGTCAGAGTAACGACCCGAGGCACAGCGATACCGAAATAATTTCGGCCCTGGGCAGGATTCGAACTGGCTACTGGTAGCACTTCTGCTTCCCAGTTCAGCGCTCTACCATCTGTGCCACCGAGTTGGTAGTGTGTGTGTGTGTGTGTGTGTGTTGTGTGTGTGTGTGTGTGTGTGTGTGTGTGTGTGTGTGTGTGTGTGTGTGTGTGTGTGTGTGTCTATGTGTGTGTGTGTGTGTATCTATCATAACAAACAAAGTGAATATATTTCTCTAAACTGAATAAAATAGCATGACACTAAACAACAAAAATGTTTCTATTTACAATAAATTAATTCATCAAAAACAACTTTAAGATTTTTTAAGAAGGAAATAGGCAGGAACTGTTTAACCAATAGAATGGTTAACGAATGGGTTAGGCTTAGTAACCACGTAGTTACTGAGCGCTGAATCAATAATTGGTTGTTTTATGAGAAGATGAGATAACTTTAGTATAGGGATGAAAGGGGGTAATGGACATGGAACTGCCTAGTGTAGGCCTTATGGTCTCCTGCAGCCTCCTCCATTCCTATGTCCTTATGTTCAATATTTTTCTGACGAGAAGGTCCTCTAAGCTGAATAGAATTCTCAGGCGTTAGTCAATAAAATACTTCAATTTTGGTGAAGTTATATCAGATCGAGAAACACATGGGATGAAGAAAGAACAGAAAGAAATTAATTTCATAATAATGGATTGCAGTCGAATACATTTGCCGAAGTAGAGAACGACATTATTTAAATCTTTTCTTCCGTAATGGAGACATATAGAAAAAATTTATTAGATAAATAGATAAACGAGTAAATAAGACAAGATGATAGAAATAGAATAAATAGTAATAACAGTGAAAATGATGATAATAGCAACAACAGTATTAATAAAAATGCTAATATTAATTGTAATAAATTAATAAGCAAATAGAGCATAACAGAATAACATGAAATAAAATCAATAGTATCCGCAGTATTATTATTATTATTATGATGATGATGATGATGATGATGATGATGATGATGATGATGATGATGATGATGATGATGATGATGATGATGATGATGATGATGATGATGATGGCGGCATTGATGATGATGATGATGATGATGATGATGATGATGATGATGATGATGATGATGATGATGATGATGATGATGATGACGACGACGACGATGATCATAGGAAAGCATTACGTCATATAGCTTAAGTATTTATCTAACTGAATCTAGACAATCTGACTAACTACGTGAATAGCGAAGTTGGTTTTACCTAGTTTTAGACTAAATCACCCCCCCAAAAAAATACATAGATAAATAAAATAAAATAGAATAAAATAAAATAAAATAAATCCGAGGGGACCCCCTATCAAGGTTTCTGGATTACTTGTTACCTCAAAAGTAGTAGTCGATTACGTATATACAAATTTCACAACTTGACATTCGGCGTGCCAAAGCTTTAGAAAACGATCCTTCTTTTTTCAGTGACAATTTTGTAGTATATCCATTATCTCCATTCAAACTTTTTTCTAGCATAGTTTTTTTTTTTTGGGGGGGGAAGGGGAAGGGGAGAAGGGGGAGGGTTTGAGGGGGAAGGGGGGGGTAGTTGGCTCAGGTTTGGGCGCTTGTAACCGGACTCTGCAAAGTGCCACCG
>NC_134814.1:5142994-5160494 GCF_046742065.1 Oratosquilla oratoria
TAAGGTGATGAGATGTACAAGGGGTGAAAGTGGCAGTAGACTGGAAGTGAGCATTAAGGGAGAGCGACTGGAGGAAGTGGATAGTTTTAGATACTTGGGTGCAAATGTGGCAGGGAAAGGTGGAGTGAAAGTGGAGGTAGAATGTAGATTGAGAGAAGCGAGTAAATGCCTTGGTGGATTAAAAAGTGTAATGAGGAATAGACATTTGGGAATGGATGCTAAGAGGAGACTGTATGAAGGAGTGATTGTGCCAACAGCACTGTATGGGGCAGAAACATGGAACATAGGAGAGGAAGAGAGAAGGAGTTTGAATGTGTTTGAGATGAGGTGTCTGAGAAGTATGATGGGGGTTACTAGGCTAGATAGAGTGAGAAATGAGGAGGTGAGGAGGAGAACGGGGGTGGAAAGGGAGCTGGGAGATAGGGTTGATGAAAGAATATTAGGATGGTTTGGACACATGGAAAGAATGAGTGAAGAAAGACTAGTAAAAGAGGTATGGAAGGCAGATGTGGAGGGAGTGAACATGAGGGGGCGTCCTAGGATGAGGTGGATGGATGGGGTGAAGGGGGCTTTGGGGAAGAGAGGAATGTCTGTTGAGGAAGGACGGGAGAGGACAGAAGACAAGGGTGAATGGAGAATGGTTGTATATGGATGATGTTGTGATAGCATGAGGTGGAATGGGCGGGTGGATGGGGGGTGAGGTAGTATGTGTGAGCAAAATTTGACGCAGCCCGAAGGGATTTCTTCCCGTCCTCTCATTTTATGCAATGGGGGGACGGAGAGGGGGGGTCGCCGATTTAATGAAGCGGCCTTGCTGTGGATGTGCTGTGTCTTGCGACACTGCCTCTGACCCAGGGCAGTGGACAAGGTGCGGAGATGACCCGTCATTCAGGAGGTGCTAAGATGGGAGGGAGGGTGGAGGGGTGTGGAGTGTATTCAGGGATGGAATGGGTGGGAGTGATTTTATGCCTTTTTCTTTTTGGCTACCCCCCTTGTAAGGGGGAAGAAGCCTTGGTATATGGTATATGGATGGATGGATGAATTATTTACAAAAACAGAATATACATGACAAATGCTGGAAAGGAATATTATTTACATATGATTTGTTAAAGTCATCCCTTCCCATATAGCAACATACGTATATTTTCACATTCAAGAGATGAATGTCCTGTATTATAAAAAAAAAAAAAAAAAAAAAAAAAAAAAGTGTTACTATGTTGTATCGATTCTGACCCACAACTCAATGAATTAATGAATACATCAAAAACTAGTTACGAAATGCAGAACCTGACCAGCGATGTATTAGGATGCGTCTTTGTATTAAAATAGTTTTAGTTAACAAGAAAAAAGATATAATTTTAGTAGTAACGGGGCCTTTGTATATAGAACTATATTTACTATTTAAAAATGGAAAATGTTTGAGTACTTTACATAATTCCGATATATTATAGATGATACTCAAGTCATATTGGTATCTGATAATATGATATACTATTATACATTGAGGCACCATCATGTGGCAGTAGATAGCGTTCCTGCCTCTAACGCGAGAGTCCCGGGTTCGACCTCCGGGGGTAGAGTTGAATAATTGGTCAAATCGCACTTATAGACTTTCCAACCCCTCTCTGCAACGGCAAACATCAAAGGTCAGGGAGACTGGTATCGTGTTGGCGCTTAATCAGCGTGATCAAGGTGTTGGAGCATTGGTTTCAGACTCCATTTACAACAACCAAGGACATTTCAACACGTACAACATTTAACATCCCTTTACACCTTGTAAACAACCTTACGGACCCGGATGATGCAAATATAGTGAGGTACAAAGATTACACCATTCTCCCAATGGACAGAACGTCGGTCCTGCAGTGGACCAACACTCCTAAAAACTTTCATTACCTTCTGTTAGAACAGCATTACAACGTAGAATACGAAAAGTAGAGAAAGAAGAGAACAAATACGAGATTGTGTGAAAAATATTGGTGGTTAGGACAGGAGGGAAAGGCGAAAAATGCATTGTGAGGAAGGGCGCATCCCAAAGGTGCTCTAGACAACAGCGCTTCATAAATCGAATTCCTTCTTGTACACCTGTGCCTCATACGTCTAAATGAAGGATGAAAACAGAGCGCTCGGCTCGACCCATTGGTTAATTTTTTTTTCTTTTTTTTCATATTTCAAAAGAGTGGGAAAGTTGGTATAATAATAATGAAACTTGTAAATAACCGCTTAAAAAAATAATCCAGTTTGAAAAACCAGTATCGTACAAGAGATGTTATGATAATTCCTTTTCGAAAGTGTATTTGTGTGAAGGATAAAAACAGATAGGCATAGAAACATAGAATATATACATAGATTTAAAGAGAAGACGAACGAAGTGCGTGGAAGCGAAGATGTAGGCTTAGAGTCGAAGGAGGAGGAGGAGGAGGAAAGGAGGAGGAGGAGGAGGTTAAAATAAAGCCAAAGGAGGTGGAGGAGGAGGAGGAGGAGGAGGAGGTTAAAATAAAGCCAAAGGAGGTGGAGGTGGAGGAGGAGGAGGAGGAGGAGGAGGAGGAGAAGGAGGAGGAGAAGGAGGAGGAGGAGGAGGAGGAAGAAGTAGAAGGCCTCGGAGAAAAGACTAGCTAGGATCTGGAACGATGCATGCAAAATAGGGAAGAAAAACTAAGGAAAAATGATGCGGGTAATATTATACAAGAGCGGCGGTTTTCAAGAATCTTCTTTTCTTTAATCTTATTCTGTCTCATGTGTTGATTAATTTATTTACTTATTTATATATTCATTCATTTATCTATTCACTTATTTATTTTCTTCATATTTGTTTTTTTGTTATATATATATATATATATGTGTGTGTGTGTGTGTGTGTATATATATAGTGTATATATATATATATATGTATATATATATATATATATATATATGACTTAAATTTTTATTTTTCTATTATAATTAAACGTGTTTTTGACCCCAAGATAAAAAAAAATCCAAAGCATAGGATTTCTGATACGCTAAATATAAATAAAGATAAATAAATTAATAAATAAAGGGTAAATAGATCATCAAAATAGATAAATGAACAAATAAAGTAAACAAATATAAGTCAATAAGTAGATAAGTAGGATCTCTCATTGAAAGTCTATAGTATCAATCTGAAAAAAAAAAATAATAAATCCGGAGTACACATCGATTCTTGATGATCTTGATGTATCCCCTTTAAACTCGAACACTGGCCTAGTCAATTCGACGCATACCACATCTCGAAAACATATGATGAAGAACCCAAGAGAATCGAAAATAAAATCAAAGATAAACTTAAATTAAAGAAAAGGAAACATTTGATAAAAACACAAGAAAATAAAAAATATATTAAAATAAAGAAAAGGAACGTGATAAGCTGGGAGTTGAAAATAGGAAAGAGGAATCACAAGAAGAATAGTCACCCCCAGACCTCGACAAGGTGACAATTCTTCATGTGTCCTATCCTAGGGTGACAATTCTTCATGTGTCCTATCCTAGGGTGACAATTCTTCATGTGTCCTATCCTAGTGTGACAATTGTTCATGTAGGCCATCCTGGGTTTACGATTCTTCTGATGTATAAGTTGATGACAATAAGCATAACCCTCATTCAGCCTAACCTAACCTAACCTAATCTATATTCCACTGTTGGTATTCGGCGTACTAGGGTGACAATTCTTCAGTTGGGATCTCGTGGGGTGACGTTCTGGGGTTACAATTCTTCATGTGACCCCAAAAGAGAAATAAGGGGGGAAATGATAAAAAGGATTGGATACCATGAACACAAGGAAAGAAAAATGAGGAAGAAGAAGAATGATAAAAAAAAGAATGGGAAGAGGGAACATGTCCCGAAGGTTTATCCCACGCTTTATAAAGGGGATAGCGGAGTAAAAAACCTTTAAAAAGGGACAAGAAGCAAACGCCAGGAGGCGCTGAGTATCTGCTGCCGAAGTCCGTTACCTCTGTCCTATTTTTCGGAGAGGAGTGCGGGATTCGAACCCACAACTAAGCGAATGCGAGATCAGCACGCTTCCGATCACGCCACCATTACACAGGGAGTATGAAAAAGGTGAGGAGCCTACGTCAGGAGGCGCTGAGGAGCTGAACTGTCTTATTATGCGTTCGGACTGCCGGGAGAGGCAAGGGGCAATGCTGGGAATCGGAGAGGAGTGCGGGACTCGAACCCGAAACTAAGGTGATATAAGATCGGGGAGGCACAGATTACATCATCTAGGTACAAACCTGTACACACTTATGAAAAGTTATTTTATCCACTTTTCCTATCTCGGCGCTTTGGGGGATAGAGACCATGTAGAAGAAGAGAGTGGGATGGCGAGGGAAGAGGAGGAGGAGGAGGAGGAGGAGGAGGAAGAGAGGGAGGAAGAGAGAAGAGAAAAATGGAGGCGTGGGAAGCGAGTTGAAGTTTTAGAGGAAAGATGGATCAACGAGGTACATATTCTGATGTATCGTGTTTTTTAACTCCGATGACAAGATGTCTTGTCATTTGGTCAATAAAACAAAAAATCATAAAAACACCAAAATGTTTGATCAAACACCAGAAAAATATGACGTCAGTCCTCGCTTCGCTGCGAGCGAAGCGAGGATTGACGTCATATTTTTCTGGTGTTTGATCAAACATTTTGGTGTTTTATGATTTTTTGTTTTATTTGACCAAAATACAAGACATCTTGTCATCGGAGTTGAAAGGGTTAAGAGAGAGCTTGTGGGATTTGCTGAAATGCAATAATTTCAGGTTTCTCATCTTACGTATTTATCAATTTATTTGTATATCTGTTTATTCATTTATTCGTTTTTTATATATTTATTTATTATATATATTATATATATATATATATATATATATTATATATATATAATATATATTATATATATATAATATATTGTATGTTATAATATATATAAAAGTGCTCTATAAACCATATGGAGAATATATCGGAAATATACAAAACTGTATATATATGTATATAGTCTTCTATATATATATACATATATAGTAATATACACACATGTATTTTATGTTATTATTTCTCCGATATATATTTATAGAGAATATATATATATATATATATATATATATATATATATATATATATATTATGCAATCACACACAAAATATATAATAACCACAGGAGAAAGGAAACCTGTAGACAGTAAGTACTTTCGTATATCACATCTTCATCTGAAATGTAATATACGAAAGTACTTACTGTCTACAAGTTTTTCTCCTGTTATTTTGTATATATATATATATATATATACATGTATGTATATATATATATATATATATATATATATAATTCAATAATCTTTCATGTTCTAGTATAAGCAAGTGGTGTCAATAGAGTGGTAAAAGTTATTTTGCCTACTCACGGTTATTTCTTGTCTTTCTAAAGACGAAAATATGAAAAAGGAGAAAAAAGTTCTGTTTGTCCGTCATGTTATAGATATTGAATAAGGGCAGAAGGCCGAGCCCCCTGCGAAGCATGGACTGGCGCAGCCGGTGACTTGTACTTATTTATCTATCTTTTTATTAGTTTACGTACTTTTTTTATCTATCTATTTATTTGTTCATTTGTCTATTCATCTATTTGCTTGTATATATATATTTTTGCAGCCTTTGTTACGTATTTCCAATTGAGTTATGAAATGATACATTTCTTAATTTTTTTTCACACGTTTATCCAAAATATAGCTTTGAAAATTGTCAAAATTTATGCCGTTTTTGTACGGAGCCGTCTAAGACTTTTTCTTTTTAACCAAAGAATTTTGAATGTAAGTAAATTAATTACCGTAGTTAGGTCAGGTTAATTTAGGTTAATGGAGAGCAAAGTTTTATTACGGTCAAATGAACGAGACTTCCTTTGAGGTCAGATTATTTGTCAATTATGATAAAATATAGACATAGAAATAGAAAATAAGATAAAAATGAATATAGAAATGAAAATAAATAAATATATGATAATAACAATGATGATAATAATAATAACGATGATAATAATAATGATTATAATGATAATAAAATTAATACTAATGATGATAATAGTAATAACAAAAACAACAAAAACAACAGTAACAACAGCAACAATAACAACAACAGTAACAACAACAACAACAACAACAACAACAACAACAACAACAACAACAACAACAACAACAACAACAACAACAACAACAACAACAACAACAACAATAAAAAAAGTAGCAGTAATGTTCTTTTCGTAAAATAAATGTCTCCCAGCGTTTAGCCTTCAACTTCCATCCACCCCCTCACACACATTTCTTAAAAAAGAAAAACAAAGAATGGCAAGAAAGAAAAATAAGAAGAAGAGGAAGAAGGCGGAAGAGAAGAGGGATAAGGAGAAGGAGAAAGGAAAGGAGGAGACGAAGAAGAGGAAGAAAAATAAGGAAAAAAGGAAAAAAGAAGACTAAGAAGAAAAAGGAGAAAGAAGAAGAAAAAAAAAGAGGGATAAGGAGAAGGAGAAAGAAAAGGGGAAGGAGACGGAGAGGAAGAAAAATAAAGAAAAAAAGAAAAAAAAAGACTAAGAAGAAGAAAAAGAAAAAAGAAGAAGAAGAAGAAGGAAGAAGTGCAAGAAGAAGAAAAATAAGAAGAAGAAGAAGAAGAAAAAGAAAGAAGAGAAGAGGATTAAGGATAAGGAGCAAGAAAAGAAGGAGACGAAGAAGAAGAAAAATAAGGGAACAAAGTAGAAGGAAAAGAAAAAGACTAAGAAAAAAAAGAGAAGGAAGAAGAAGAAGAAGAGGAAGAAGAAGAAGAAGAAGAAGGAAGAAGAAGTCCAAGAAGAAAATAATAATGAAAAAGACCAAGAAGAAAAACAAGAAGAAGGCAATCAAGAAGAACAAGGCGACCATGAAGAGTATCAAGAAAACAAGACGACAAAAAAAGAAGATAGAAAAAAAAGTCCAAAAAGACCAAAACCAAAACCAAAAAAAAAAAAAAGAAGGAGGAAGAGGAGGAGGAGGAGGAGGAGGAGGCGACTAAAAAACTGTTTGAAAAAAAAGTCCAAGAAGACCAAGGCCAAAAAAGAAGAAGAAGGAGAAGAAGGAGGAGGAGGAAGAGGAGGAGGAGGCGACTAAAAAGATGATTGGAAAAAAGCCCAAGAAGAAGAGCAAGACCAAAATGGAGGAGAAGAAGGCGGAGGAGGAGGAGGAAGAAGAGAAGGAAGCGACTAAAATGATGACTGACAAAAAGCCTAAGAAAAAGAGCAAGACCAAAAAGGAGGAGGAGGTGGAGGAGGAGGAAGAGGAGGAGAGGAGGAGGAGGAGGAGGAGGAGGAGGAAGAGTAAGAAGAAACAGTGGCGCCCTGAGGAGCGCAACGGGATCACAAACAAGAGCTCGCCGCGGCATTTGTCAGCGGCGGCGGCGGCCTCACCGGCGCGGAAGCCTCGCACGAGATGGCCAACAAGAGAACGAGGAGAAATCGCAAAATTTCCGAAGTGTGGGGGGGGGGGGAGAGGGAAGCCTCACGCATACATTTCCGCAAGGGGAAGGTAAAGCTCAGAATGTTTTGAAGTAAATAAATAAGATAAAGAAATAAAGAAATCAGTAGATAGGAGTGGGTAGATGAATAGTAAGTAAATTGAGTGAATTGATAAATAGATAAATACATACATACATACATATACCAAGGCTTTTTCCCCCTTCCAAGGGAGGTAGCCAAAAAGGGAAAGGCATAAAAACACTCCCACCCATTTCATCCCTAAATACACTCCACACCCCTCCCACCCTTCCTCTCATCTGAGCACCTCCTGGATGACGGGTCATCCCTGCACCCTGCCCACCGCCTTGGGTCAGAAGCAGTGTCGCAAGACACAGTACATCCACAGCAAGGCCGCTTCATTTAATCGGCGACCCCCCCTCTCCGTCCCCCTTTGCATATAAGGCGAGGACGGGGAGAAAATCCCTTCGGGCTGCGTCAAAATTTACTCACACATACTACCCCACCCCCACCCCCCCGCCCATTCCTCCTCATGCAGTCACAACATCATCCATATACAACCATTCTCCACTCACCTCTGTCTTCCGTCCTATCCCTTCCTTCCTCAACAGACATTCCCCTCTTCCCCAAAGCCCCCTTCACCCCATCCATCCACCTCATCCTAGGACGTCCCCTCATGTTCACTCCCTCCACATCTGCCTTCCATACCTCTTTTACTAGTCTTTCTTCACTCATTCTTTCCATGTGTCCAAACCATCCTAATATTCTTTCATCAACCCTATCTCCCAAATCCTTTTTCACCCCTGTTCTCCTCCTCACCTCCTCATTTCTCACTCTATCCAGCCTAGTAACCCCCACCATACTTCTCAGACACCTCATCTCAAACACATTCAAACTCCTTCTCTCTCAAGTATCACCAATCACACGTGACTACACCGATATGCTGAATACCACAGGGAAAAGAGAATATCTTGGAATCCGAGCGCTTTCGTGATATTTGTTCACATCTTCAAGGATTACAATAGAATTCTATTGTAATTCTTGAAGATGTGAACAAATATCACGAAAGCGCTCGGATTCCAAGAATTTTTCTTTTCCCTGTGGTATTCAGCATATATATATATATATATATATATATATATATATATATATATAATATATATATGTATATATATATTATATATATATATGTATATATGTATATGTATATATATATATATTTATATATATATATATATATGTATTTATATGTATATATATATATATGTATATATACATGTATATATATATATATATATAATATGTATATATATATGCACTGGATTTACTTAGTTATTCATTTATATATCTGTTTATTTCTAATTGATTCTAATTCATTTAATTATCTATTCCTTCACCTACAGTATTTATACATTAACTTAATTGTTTATATTTGTGTATTTTTTTTACATATTCAGTTGTTTATCTACTTGTCTGTTATTCATTAATTCATTCATTTATTTATTTGTGTTTCTATTTGTTGCTATTTAAAATCTGCATCGTAAGCTGGATCTACCTCGCCGTCTGTTATCTGCTTCGCAGCAGCTGCTCAGACGGCAGGAAAAGCTGCTTTGCAGCTGGGCCTAAAACTGGACCTACCTTTTGTTCTTTATTCACGATGAAAAAAGAGAGTGGGGTAGAGAGAGAGAGGGGGGAGGGAGAGAGACGAAGGAAAATAAATTTTTTTTTAGTATGAATGAAAAATAAAATTGAGAGAGGCAGGGAGATAGAAAAAGGGAGGGGTAGAGAGAGAGAGAGAAAGAGAGAGAGAGAGAGAGAGAGAGAGAGAGAGAGAGAGAGAGAGAGAGAGAGAGAGAGAGAGAGAGAGAGAGAGGAAAATAATTTTTTTTAGTATGTATAAAAAATAAAATTGAGAGAGGCAGAGAGAGAGAAAAAGAGAGGAGGGGTAGAGAGAGAGAGAGAGAGAGAGAGAGAGAGAGAGAGAGAGAGAGAGAGAGAGAGAGAGAGAGAGAGAGAGAGAGAGAGAGAGAGAGAGAGAGAGAGAGAGAGAGAGAGAGAGAGAGAGGGAGGGAGGGAAAGTATCACTTTATCCACTATGAATAAAAACGAAAAGAGAGAGAGAGAGAGAGAGAGGGAGAGAGAGAGAGAGAGAGAGAGAGAGAGAGGAGGGAGGGACGGGGGGCAGTACCGATCCCTGAGACCCGGCTCTTCAAGTAGATGGTTCAAATTGCACTCTTACAGAGCTCACATTTGACGCTCAAAACTCGCCATCCCCCACCCACACTGCTCCACACTTCCACTTGATTTGATTTTATTGAATGAATCATATTTGCCGCCACGGGATTTCATTCCAACGAGGGAAAGGACCATTCTAGGGAAAGGGTTAGATTAAATTAAGTTAGGTTAGATTAGATTAAGTTAGGTTAGATTAGATTAAGTTAGGTTAGGCTAGGTTAGGTTAGGCTAGGATAGGTTAACTAGGTTAGGTTGGGTTGGGTTGGGCTAAATTGGGTTGGGTTAGGTTAGGTTGGGTTAGGTTAGGTTGGGTTAGGTTAGATTACACTAGATTAGGCTGGGTTGAGTTAGGTTAGTTTGGGTTAGGTTGGATTAGGTTAGGTTAAGCTAGGCTAGACTAGGCTAGGCTAGGCTAGGTTAGGTTAGGCTACGTTAGATTCGGCTACGTTAGGTTAGGCTAGGCTATGTTAGGATAGAGTTAGATTAGATTAAGCGGCTAGGTTAGGTTAGGTTAAGTTAAGTTAAGCTAGGTTAGGCTAGGCTAGGCTACGTTAGATTCGGCTCCGTTAGGTTAGGCTAGGCTATGTTAGGATAGAGTTAGATTAGATTAAGCTAGCCTAGGTTGGGGTAGGTTAGGTTAGGTTAGGTTAGATTGTGGCCATTAAGAGATGGCGACTACGATATACATACCATTACCATGTAAATGGTGCCTAATTTGATTCCCCCAGAACCAGGAATTTCGAAGCATTCCCGAAGGCTTAGACTTAACTACTTAACGAAATTATTTCCAGTGACTCAAACCTGACTACTTAACAAAATTGTTCCTCATCAACACTTCCGCGGGTAGCGAAAAGGACACAGAGATTAACAAAAGAGGATGACTACAAGGTAAGGTTAGGTTAAGTTAGGTAAAGTTAGGTAAAGTTAGGTAAAGTTAGGTAAGGTAATGTAAGGTAAGGTAAGGTAAGGTAAGGTAAGGTAAGGTAAGGTAAGGTAAGGTAAGGAAGGAAGTAAGACTTCCTTTGGTATAACTTACAATCTCTTTGATGCACGTAGTTAGATTAGGTCATGCTACGTTATGTTACGTTGTGTTACGTTACGTTACGTTGTGTTAGTCTAGAGTAAAGAAAATCAAATACGAAAGAAGTTATCCTCTTTTAGGAACAGGAACTAACCAGAACAAAAACTTTAAATAACATTTTCAGTATTTAAGAACAATAACGTCATTATCAATAACTGTTATTTTCAACAACCATCACCTCTCCCGTGATTCAAGTAGCGAAAAATAACGCTTCATAATTTTCACTAGAATGCTGATACCAATATCAATAATTAAATCAATTCAACATTTAATATACGTATTTTTGTATATATGTAAAAAGCGCATAAAGCCTCTGATGGGATTAAGGAGTCCGTGTGTAATAATTATTCATCAACTGTAATTATGTTTTCAATATGTTTGATATTAACTATATATTTAATATCGGCAGCCACAGATTTTCTAGATTTTCAAATTTCCTCTGGGCCAATTAAATTGATATTTCATTATTATTATTATTATTATTATTATTATCATTATTATTATTATTATTATTATTATTAATTATTATTATTATTATTATTATTATTATCATTATTATTATTATTATCATTATCATTATTATTATTATTATTATTATTATTATTATTATTATTATCATTATTATTATTATTATTATTATCATTATCATTATCATTATTATTATTATTATTATTATTATTATTATTATTATTATTATTATTATTATTATTATTATTATTATTATTATTATTATTATTATTATTTTATTATATATATAAATATATAGTATACATTATATATGTGTGTGTGTGTGTGTGTGTGTGTGTGTGTGTGTGTGTGTGTGTGTGTGTGTGTGTGTGTGTGTGTGTGTGTGTTTTGTGCATGTGTGTGTGTGAACTGATATGTATTCTAATAAAAAAAACCATAATAGGAGTTTAGATATCATTATGAAATTGTCATCATTATTGAGGATACTTATATTGGTGTCAATGTGTATTGTATAGCTACCCCATAATATGCTTTTTAGCGTTGTCCTGTTATCAAAAATTATTGACATGATGTCGATGAATACATAATGTGTAATTGCCCTATAGACATAACGGTTACGATGTAGAACCAGCTGAATATGATCACAAGAAAGAATAAGTAAAATATGAAATGAAGAACAAGAGAGTGAGATTGAGGACAAGGGCGGAGTCGAGAATGAGAAGATCAAGTACGCGCGCGAAACTCAAGTCCTGTCATGAATTCTCATTTTGAATCCGAAAACAAAGAATGCGTGGCCGGGTCAGCTTGGGTCAGACACGCACGCTGTCGACCCAACACAGCGTTGCAATGTGGAAGAACATAAAAAAAAAAAAAAAAAAAAAAACTTCGATGTTTTCTAAAATGTATTCATAGTGATGAATAAATAAATGAATAAATAGATAAATAAATGAATAGATAGAATAAACGAATAATTAATTATGTAAATTAGTATATAAATAGGTAAAGAAATTAAGAAATAAAGATTTAAGTAAACAAAAAAACAAAAAAAATTGATTAGTAGACAAATAGATTAATAAATAAGTTAACAAATTAATAAATATGTAAATGAATAAAATAAATAAATGAACAAGTAAATGAATGAATGAATGAATGAATAGTAGAAGATAGATAAAAAGAACCGTGAGACTAAACTACGTAACAAGCAATTGTGATACATATGTCCTCTGAACATAAGGGTCATAAATCTTAGCAACTGGTTACCCATATACGTAACCTAAGTTTCTTAAACACTTTCGTTATCAACATTCTGAAATTTCGGACGCCTTTCATCCTGACGTGAAAAATGAAACTATTTCTAAAAACAAGAATATCTTATCTTCTGAACTGGACTTTTGAATATCACGGAAAATCATATTTTAGAACATAGAAAATGTCAGAAACAAAACGCTAGGAAAGGTTAAACTAGAATATTCAAGTGATTTAGTAGTCAGACAACCAATGTAGACACGTTTGGCAGGGTGGAGTATCAGAAATGAATATAGGAACATAAGAACAATAGAATAGGGAGAGGTTTCAAAGAGACCATAAGGCCTACATTTGGCAGTTCCATGTCTCTTACCGCCTATCATCCTCATCCATGGTTATCAAATCCTCTTAAAACGACCGATAGTTTCAGCGCTCACTAACTACATGGTTACCAAGTCTGTTCTATTCATTAACCACTAAAGCCCTAGCCAGACGAGCGGGTTGGCCGCCGCGGGTGCAAAGCTTCCTATGTATAAATCTCGTCTGACATAGCCAGGATGGTGAGCTAGTTTTTTTACAAAGGATTACAAAGGCGGAGCATGCCGACAGGAGACCTTTTGATCCATATCTAGGTCGGATGCGAAAAAAAAATCATATTAATAATAAAATAATAAATAAAAACTATAATAATGTAAATAACAAATAAAATACATAAATAAATGCATAGGTATAGTTAAATAATAAACAAACAGGTAAATAGTAAATAATAATAAATTGACATATAACTAATAATAAATGAAAATCAGACAGACAAATGATAACAAAACAAAAACAAATAATATAAGATAAATTATAATCATTACAGCATCTTAGGTATTTATCTAAATGATTCTTAAAGCTTCGAACTGAACTACATTGCACTACCTGTGCAGGAAGTTTATTCCATTCATTAACTACACGGTTGGTAAAGTTGTTTCTACCTACTTCCAAATTGAATCTATTTCCGGACAGTTTGAGACCATTGTTTCTTGTCTGATTCTCATTCAATGTGAAAATGTTGTCACTTTTGATGTCAATTCCCTTTAAAATCTTAAAGACCTGTATCAAGTCACCTCTGAGTCTACGCTTTTTTAGGGAAAACAGATTCATGTGTCTTAGTCGATTTTCGTATGATTTATTTTTGATATTTGGAATCAGTTTTGTGGCTCGCCGTTGTACTTTTTCCAGTCTGTCAATGTCTTTAATGAGATTCGGTGACCATACGGAAACAGCACATTCCAAATGTGGACGAAATAACGATTTATATAGCTTGTTAATGAGTGATGGACTTTTGAGATAAAAATATCGCACAATCAGTCCTAGAATCCTATTTGCTTTCTCAGAGGCTGAAATACACTGCTTAGATGATTTGAGGTCGTTACTGATAATTACGCTGAGATCTTTTTCACTATCACTTTTGTTAACGAATTTCCAAATAACTTGTAATCGTACTTACTGTTATTTTTACCTATGTGCATTACCTTGCATTTACTCGTGTTAAATTTCATTAGCCACTTTTCAGACCATTGCTGTAATTTATCTAAATCTTCTTGAATATCTAATTGGTTTGAGTGATCATTTGCCACTCCGCACAGTTTTGTATCATCAGCAAATTTGGAAACAGTAGATTTTAGTCCATGGTCTATATCATTTATATATACTATGAATAGAAGTGGCCCAAGAACGGAACCCTGAGGAACTTCACTTGTAACACTTTTCCATCCAGAAGTTTTTCCATTTAAAACAACTCTCTGTTTTCGACCATTCAACTAATTACTAGTCCAACCTAATAGGCTACCACTTATTCCATGCAAAGCTAATTTAGTAAGTAGTCTTTCGTGTGGGACGGTATCAAAAGCTTTTGCAAAATCTAGATATATTAAATCTATATTGTTTCTTTTGTCATAATTCGAGATAACTGTGTTGTAGAATTTACCTATTTCCTATCTAATTTCTTTAAACAAAGGATTACAAAGGATTACAAAGGCGGAGCATGCCGACAGGAGACCTTTTGATCCATATCTAGGTCGGATGCAAAAAAAAAAAAAAAAAATCATATTAATAATAAAATAATAAATAAAAACTATAATAATGTAAATAACAAATAAAATACACAAATAAATGCATAGGTATAGTTAAAATAATAAACAAACAGGTAAATAGTAAATGATAATAACCGATTATTAAAGCGCTCACTACATGGTCATTAAGTTTTATTCCATTCGTTAATCACTCTATTGGTAAAGCAATTCTTGTCTATTTTCTTTTTAAAACTTAAATATTTTAAGGAAATTTTTTTTTTAAGAAAAAAATGTTTCAAATCCCTTCGTAGTCCCAGAGTTCAGTTATAAGAAACTCCGGCATTATTTTCCATAGTGTTGCGCTATTTTAAAGTGACAACAGTGTTCAGGGTTACATTGAGGGTATGCAGTTGTGAAACTATTATCTAAGAACTGTTTTACTATAGCAGTTGTTCTTAAAGTAGTACCTTAACACCTAAAGAGGGTACTGAACCCAGCCAGTTCTTGGGGATATCCCAAAACACCATCCTGGAAAATATTGAATTGATATTTTGTATAAGAATCGTATTTTATTAATTTATTTACTGAATATCAAAATAAAACGTCCCTAGAATGCAGCTGATTGTTCATAGCCATCCCGTGTTTTTTTTTTTTTTTTTTTTTTTTTTTTTTTTTTTTTTTTTTTTTAAGTAAATCAAAAGTCAGAAACTGGGAACAGTAGGCTACCACTGGAGTGGAGAGTATCAGGTTCTATTGGAGTTGAACTTTGGAGTATCGGGGCTGAAAAAAAACTTTAGGAACCACTGTACTATAATAAAAACAGTTTATAGGAAGATTAGCGTTACCTTGATAAGAAATCTCCAGCCACCAGGAGCTCCAAAGTTCTTGGTGGTTGGGAAATTCTTGGCTCGAGTTTTAGACAAATTATGTAATGAAAGACTAAACGACGTTGCAAACTTGTATATCAGCCAAGCTGTTGTATTGTTGAGGGTACTCTAGCCGCTAGGGAACACAGCCAGTTAAACACATTTGTCATAGTTATCCTTACAGGTACTAACTACGAAAATAATATGAGGACAGAGAGTCTTTCAAAATGAACACAATGTAAGAACAGAGCCTTTATTAATATGACATTTCTCTTTTTATAACTTCATGAAATACATGTGAAATACACGTACATGTACTCGATAAACCTGTAACAAACAAAATCCTTACTAATGAGGGCCTTGTCCTCACATGATTTTAATTCTGATAGACTTGACGGCAACTACCAATTTCATACAAATCCTCAGAAGATCTTGTTCGAAGATACACGGCTCTGTCTTCTTCGGGATCTTAGATAGGGCAGTATCCAACATAGAGTCTGAGGAGTTCTTCAGAGACTTTGCTGGTTTCAAAAATGAGATTATCACGGCTTTGGTGTCTGTTTTCTTGTGTTATAACCTTTATGCTTCTGATGGAATCTATATTACTCGAAGTAGTAAATAGATTTTTACAGACCTCTATCTGCATGTTTGAAGCGAACCAGCTCATTTCTAATGTAAAAGCTGAAAGTGAGTAAAGCTGGGCATACCAGGATAACCGAGTTAGGAAGATATCAAAAATGTAAAGACAGGCCAGCAAAAAAAAAAAAAAAAGTCAATATTTCACGAATTCATTAAACTCCCTTAACTTGATGCCCACAATTTCGAAATCAAATTCAAAGAGACCCAAGCATATATCAGAAGTAAAAAAAAAAAAAATAAAAAAAAAATAAAAATCATATGACAGGCTTAACTAAGACATGGAATTCGAAGCCGTGGTCTGAGATTTAAAAGTCTTCATCAGGAGAGAAATCACAAGGGATGAAGGGTTTTCTCATTTGTCAAAAGTAATATCAGTGCAGGTGAACTATGGAAGGTAAAGCAATAATCTCATAGTATCTTATGGGTTCAGTGATTCAAAATGGATAAAAGATAAGTGTAGGAAAGATATACAAACCGCAGACATTATTTCTGGTGAAGAATTACTTATTTTAAGAAATTCTTATCTCTTGTAATTGTGACGTCCTGAAACTGGAAGATTTCGGTTTATCTATTATCAATTGACCGACATTACAACATGCCAGTTTAGGTACTCTTGTGATAGACTTTCTCACTAGAAATCATCCAATACAGCATGTCAAACAACCCACGAGGCAAGGTCAATCTACTGATATTTTAGTCTACTGAATTCATGATAACTGTGTCTTGCTGCATTGCCTCTGACCCGAGGGATGGGCAGATGACCCTTAATCCAAGAGGAGCTAAGAAGAGATGAAAGGGAGGAAAGGGTGGTGGGTGGGAGTGGAATGAGTGGGAGTGGAATGGGTGGGAGTGGAATGGATGGAGGTGGATTGGGTGGGGGTGGAATGGATGGGAGTGGAATGGGTGGGGGTGGAATGGGTGGGAGTGGAATGGGTGGGAGTGGAATGGGTGGGAGTGAAATGGGTGGGAGTGGAATGGATGGGGGTGGAATGGGTGGGAGTGGAATGGGTGGGAGTGGAATGGGTGGGAGTGGAATGGGTGGGAGTGGAATGGGTGGGAGTGGAATGGGTGGATGTGGAATGGGTGGGAGTGGAATGGATGGAGGTGGAGTGGGTGGGAGTGGAACGGGTGGGGGTGGAATGGGTGGGAGTGGATTGGGTGGGGGTGGAATGGGTGGGAGTGGAATGGGTGGGAGTGGAATGGGTGGGGTGGAATGGGTGGGAGTGGAATGTGTGGGGGTGGAATGGATGGGAGTGGAATGTGTTGGAGTGGAATGGGTGGGAGTGGGTGCGTGTCTTTGAGTTCGTTACCTCCCTTATAAGGGGGAAAAACCCTTGGTATGTAGATAGACAGGCAGATAGATAGATAGATTGACACGCACACACAAAGGATTACAAAGACGGAGCATGATGACAGGAG
>NC_134814.1:5162994-5172994 GCF_046742065.1 Oratosquilla oratoria
ACATTCATTCATTTATTTATTTGTTTATTTATTCAGAGTTATTTATTGATCTATTTATTCATATAGTTATTTATTAATTTATTTTCATTCAACCGTGCTATGAACCGAAATATTTCCTGTTAGCATATTGCATTATTGTAACATATTGTATCACGCCAGAAGGAAGGATAGAAACGCTGGGAAAATGCAGTTTATAAAACAATAACAATCATTCCGGTAGAGAATTACGAAAGCAAACTAATTAAAGTGAGCCAATAGATAAATTAATTATAAAAATATGAAGAAAGAAATGCAACAACGAATTAATACATACATACATATACCAAAGGCTTTTTTCCCCCTTACAAGGGAGGTAGCCAAAAAATTAATACATACAAAAAAAGTAAATAAATGAAAACAGATGAATAAGCAAGTGTATACATATCTGAATAAAGTAAATGAATGAATAAATGGAATCAAAGGATATTACATGTTTCATGTGGAATCATTCAAATTAATCTTAAAACTTCGAGTTGGACTATGAATCATCGTCTCAATGATACAATAGCTGTAAAACTATTTTTAACTTATCTTGCGATGAAAACTGTTCTTCAACCTTTACTACATTGAAGGATTGTATTACGTCTACTCTACCAACTTTCTTTTATATAATCTTAGAGGATATATGTTCAGATATCTTAAACCGGCCCTATACGATCAATACTATTGCGCAATATTTCATATTGTGCAATATTTTTCACGGTGTAGGGATGATATTGAAGAGGTACACGTGCTTGGCATGTACATTTGATGTCTTCAATATATTGTGTCATTCTTCAGTATCATATCTTTACCGTCAATATTATTGGTCATGTAGGGCTCGCTTTAGACGATGTGGTATTGATTTTGTAACTTGTCGCTTTACACTGCCCAACCTTTGTATAAGGATCATCAGTGATCAATATTTTTTTTATGTCGGTGATAGTGTCAATCCTTCCGTTTTTTCAGTATCAAAGGAAAAGTATCACAGGTATATCTATTTTCATTTATTATTATTGGTTATATGTCAATTTATTATTATTTACTATTTACCTGTTTATTATTTAACTATACCTATGCATTTATTTATGTATTTTATTTGTTATCTACATTTTTATAGTTTTTATTTATTATTTTATTAATATGATTTTTTTTTTTTTTTGCATCCGACCTAGATATGGATCAAAAGGTCTCCTGTCGGCATGCTCCGCCTTTGTCATCCTTTGTAATAACATGTAGCATTACGTTAACTCTGTATTGATAAGAATATATAAACTTGGACAATAAATACATATTTCATAGCACCCAGAATCCAACACCACAGTCGAACATAAAGAACACGAGACAAAGAACAGCAGAAACTATGAATAAGTAAATAAAATACAGCTCCAAATAAAAATAAAAAATCCTACTTTCTCTGCGTAGACCTACGACCATACTTCGCAATCATACCATGCAACTCTAGCCCAGCGTTGCCATTGGTCGAACTCCCGCCAGCTAGCTAGCCCGGCATTCTGATTGGCTGATAGATTATGTTACTATTCAGAATGCACCTAGCAGACCGCTACTTTCACGTACGCATGCGCCACGTAATAGAAAGTCTCCCTATCATCAGAACTCATTCTTTTAATGTTCTCCTAAAGATCGAAAGACACCTTGAAAACTAGAGGCAGAAATTGAAATTCTTCTACAGCAATTGACTGACAATTTTTTTTATCTTGCCGTAAAAGAAAGAAACAGCAAAAAGATAAACAAGTCATTGCTGTAGACTTCAACGAAACCTAAATGTCATATAGCCTTCTCTGAAAATGTCGACCGTGCATATATAAATATATATATATATATATATATATATATTATATATATATATATATATATATATATATATATATATATATATATGACGAAACTAGTCAGGAATAAACTCAAGACTAAGGCTCCTGTGTTTCCTACTCCGCTTATGTCAACCTGTCAGATTGTCTCAACAAATATATATATATATATATGTATATATATATATATATATATATATACATATGTGTGTGTGTGTATATATATATATTATATATATATATATATATATATATATATATATATATATATATTGGAGTACCACACAACCGGGAGTTCAAGGGTGTGAGAGGGAGGAATGGGGTAGATTATAAAGGTGACGTGGTATCGGGCATACGGGTTATAAATATATTGATTTTCTGTCCATATATGCACACTCTGAAAATTTTCTGTTAAGAGCGAAACGTCAGTTTATAAAAACTCCAACGATTCTCGGTGGTTATCTCACCACCCTACCACTCACTGTGTCGTCCCATTTATATATATATATAAATATATATATATATATATATATATATATATATATATATATATATACATATATGTTGACGTAAGCGGAGTAGGAAACACAGAAGTCTTGGTCTTGAGTTTATTCCTGACTGGTTTCGCAGATATGCTTTTTCAAAAGCACATCCACGAAACTAGTCAGGAATATACTCATGACCAAGACTCCTGTGTTTCCTGCTCCACTTACGTCAACCTGTCAGAATGTCTCAGCATATTATATATATATATATATATATATATATATATATATATATATATATATATATATATATATATATATATATATATATACATCGTGTGCATTTATAAAAAGATCATATAACTGAACAAATCATTCCAAAGCAAAATGCGTGTAATGGAAGAGCAACTTTTGAAGGCAAGAAAATCAATGCAATTCTGAAAGCCCAGCGGAGGAAAAAAAATGGTTTGATGCCATCCATATCAGCCAGACAGGCGAACTTGGATGCATCAAGTGGATGGATATTTGACTCCAGGAGTTGAGGAGGGATTTGGATGTCCAGAGAGAAATTATTTATTATTATTACTATGTAATTTGATTTTTTAGAGGATTTTTTTTCTACATATCTGTTTATTTAGATTTATTATTATTGTTATTATTATTGTTATTATTATTGTTATTGTTATCATTATTGTTATCATTATTATTATTATTATTATTATTATTATTATTATTATTATTATTATTATTATTATTATTATTATTATTATTATTATTATCATTATTATTATTATTATTATTATTATCATTATTATTATTATTATTATTATTATTATTATTATTATTATTATTATTATTATTATTATTATTATTTATTTATTTATCTATTTATTTTTCTTTATTATTCTTATACTTATTTCAACTTCATTCTATGGACCTAACAAAGACTAAATTCTTTTCTACATAGAGGGGGTTTACAGTCTAACGGTTCGTCGAACGCGGTTCGACAGACACGTGTTTAAAGTGATGTGTGAACGTGTGAACGGGGTATTTGGGATTTAACCAACGTGTTCGACAACCAAATACCCCGTTCACACGTGCACACATCACTTTAAACACGTGTCTGTCGAACCGCGTTCGACAGTTAGACCGTGTCAACCCCCTCTTAAGGAATAAACCAAACACAAACGTTAAGGTCATCACAGATATAATTTATTAAATAAAAAACAAGTCAAGACCAGTACAAATCCTTGATATACGGGGAAAAAAAAATCAGATCATTTTTCGTTTCAATATCGACAACCATCTTAATCTCACGGATAAGAAAGTGTTTAGGTTTGGTGAACCTCAATCCTTTATATCCACACACAAATCTCCTTTTCTTTTTTCTTTTTTCTTTTTTTTTTCCATTTCTGAATCAAAGTCGAATGTTTCTTACGACTTTTAGGATCGACGTTCGAAAGGAAATGTTCTCTCTTATATCTAACCACGATTCCTTCGGGGCCAAATCAAAGAGAGAGGGAGAGAGAGAGAGAGAGAGAGAGAGAGAGAGAGAGAGAGAGAGAGAGAGAGAGAGAGAGAAATAGAGAGAGGGAAAGACCCGCAAGTCTAAATTATGCATTTATCTTTATATATTTTTACACTCCTTCATGCAAAACCAAATGCACCATCCATTTGCATATTAAACAGGTCGAAGTAATTTGCTTACATATACATTTCAGGCACCGTCTTGTGAGTGTGCTGAACGTGAGAGAGCTCCACCCATCGCTCATATCTCAATCTCAATCTCAATTTCAAACCCCGAAACCCACTAATGCTCAAGGTAATGTCTGTAGTTTGTGCTTGAGCTTTGAATCGCTTGGTTAGGATAAGGATAAGATTAAGGGCCAGGATTAATGTGAGGAGGGTTGCATGTGATCTTCATTCTTAGTGAGCCATAGGAGGAAGGGCCTGGATTATGTTGAGGGCTCAGATTCGGCACAAGGGAAGACGTGGTTGGTAACTGTTTCACGCTGAGGGTAATGTGATATTATGCATAATTTCTGCACTGGTTGTAACACATACACACAGAGGTTGGTGCTCAGGGCACGGAATGTAGTTTTCATGCATAAATACACGTAGGTTGGTGTTAACAAATTTATGGAAAAGTACACATAGATATTGGATTGCGGGAAAACTATATTAACTTATCAAGTCTGCATAACCCCCTGTCATTTCGCTGACGCCGTGTCTGTGGGATTTGAACCCAAGTAGACGGGTTGTGGCGAATTTGCCTAATTGTGTTAAACCTAATAGTGATATACATGGTAAGAGCTATGCTCGTGGAGCGCCGTCACTGTGTTTTCATCTGTCAACCTTGGTGTGGTGCTAGAAAGCTGACAGTATTCATGGACAGAAGTCATTTACGAGGAATGAAAGAACATTACACTCTCGTCTGATGTTTGGATACGTCAATGCTTGCTTGGTATGTGTGGTATTTCAAGCCGATCCAGACAACTAGTTGTAGCGTGTGGGAAAGTTTGTTTTATGATGCAAAGTAGATGATTTGTGATTTGATATGTCATATGGGATAATGTGTAATTTGTAAATGTACACTTAAAACCCAATGTCTGAGGAATAATATCAGAAGGATGGATCTCTTGTACTTCTGATATTATTTCTACGATAGTGGGTTTAAAGTGTATTTATATGTCATATGTTGTCTGTGAGATTGTTTTCTTTATGTCAATCGATTGGTGAATTGTCTGGTTGAGTAAGGAGAAAGATACTGTGTCTTGCTGCATTGCCTCTAACCCAGACAGGCTCGTGTCAAAAGATGGCCATTCCTAAAAAAAAAAAAATAATAATAATAATAATAATAAAATAAAATAAATAAATAAATAAATAAATAGATAAATAAATGAATAGATAAATAGAAATTAAATGAAATAGACGAGGAAAATAAATGAGTTGAATAAGTGTGGGATGAGTGAAGGCTGGGTGTATGCCATGGGTAGTCACTTCTGTTATAAAAGGACATTGGGGAAGAGACCTTTTGGTATATATGTGTACAAATACGTTTGATCCATATAGTCTCATTGTATGTAATTGTTACCTCATTAATGTTATCCTGATTCTATCTGTGCCTCAGGAGTTGAAGCAGCATGTTAAGTGTGATCGAACATGTTTTATTAAACGTGGGACCTGCATTCGAAGCTCGCGACGGCCGGGTTTGATTATTTAGATTACATCGCTGCTACAAGCGATTTGTTCCATAATGTAAACAGGTTTAATGTTTACATCTGCGAATGACACTGAGCAGAAGAACCAAGACTCTTTGTTTTTTTTTATTCTAATGGTACTTACGCATGTCTTCCGCCTTATTTCCAAGATTATGTAGATTCCTTCTTGGTATCTGTGATAGGAAGCAAATTTAGGTTTAAGAAGGAAATAGACGAGAGATGGTTTACCAACAGTAACCGTAAAGTAAGAGCTGAAACTATTGGTTGTTTAAAGAAAAGATCAGATAACAATATGGATAGGTATGATAGGTGTTAAGGTAGATGGAACTGCGTAGTGTAGGCCATATGGTCTCTTGCAGTTTTCCCCCACTCTTGTGTTCTTAATTCACGGCATTGAGTCTTGTGTTATGAGAGTTTGCAAGAAAATGGAATGGTTTTGTTGGTAAGGAAAAATCAAATGTGATTGTGAATTTAGGAGTTCTGAGCCTGGGATTCCTATAGAATTAATATTTTAACTATTCTCTTCCTTTTTATATAATTTTGTTATTATGTGTTTGTATGTTGTTGTTGTTGTTGTTGTTGTTGTTTCCCTAAAGAGGGGATATATAGCTTTCACGATTCTCAAATCTGCTTTAGACTGAAAAAAATCTGATCTAATCTAAGAGATTATCTTTTACTTGGCTTTCTCAATCTTCAAGTGCAGCTGGATCATCCTGAAAGAAAGAAAAAAAAACGAATAATGAAAACTGCATCACTGCTGGAGATCGTATCAAAGGCTTTAGACAGTTTCTTGCTCAATTAAAAACACTCTTGAAGAGAAACCAAGAGGAGGAGAGGTCTGAGACATGAAAGGTCAGAAGAACATAAAAATTTGCACGAACACTTGCCACAGGAGACGTGACTTCAAGGCCAACCGACGAAGGGAGAATCGCAGAAAATATTCAAAAGATTTGTTGGTGTTGTGTCTTGTATCTCGACCAATAGGAAACGATGTCTCCAGACCTCCTTTTGACAAATAACATCCAGAAAGAAATCTCTAGATACAAATTATTTAGGATTTGATTTTGTTTAACGTCGTGAACTCCTCCACCCTCCCCTATCAGGAGGCTAGGACGGTGCCCCTCACAGAAGACCTTATACCGTGGAGTTTTATGAATCATTCCCTTGGTCCAACTCGCTCGCGTCAGGACTCGAACCATGACGCTCCAGCAAATATTAATAGAGATACAAACAGAAATGCAAGTACAAATACAAATCCAAATCCAAATTCAAATACTTATTCCATAAAAGTATCAAATGTCGAAAAAATTATAAAACCCGAAAGAAGCAAAACGTTTATTCAAACAATATTATGCCAAACAGCGTTTTGATTTTTTTCTTCCCAGAAGAGAAGTTTATAAATCAAGATTCAAAGACTATAGTAATGCACCTGAGGGAGACTGCATTTTATACAACGAAAATACAACAAATTTATTTGAAATAAGTTTCAATCTTAGGAATGATAAGCAAGCGTTTAATGTCTCTATTGATTAAACAGTGGTCTTCATCAGTATATTAATAAAGATTATATTCCCCTTTGGGAGTCCACTACACCAATATACCTTTCAGTAAAATGATAATATTACTTTTAGCTTATATGACAAGCTGAATCCAGGGCAGATCATAATGTTAATACAAAGCCTATATACATATATTTTGTTGCATTTAGACGGGCTCATTATGGTTTATTTTTCACAGGAAATATTAATTTCCTCAATGTCTAATTCAGTTAACTCCAGCGCTCGAATGAAATGTCCAGTTTAATGATTGGGAAGGGGATTTGTGGTTTTAAAGCTCATCACGTGGCATCCTTAGTGACATCCTCTACGGACCATAGCCACGCTTAGTTTATGATTGGAGATTTATCTCCACTCAAGAAAGATTGGTGATCATTTGTGTCTAATAGGATGAATTGTTCCATTTCTTCCATACAGTGTTATCCCCAAAAGATAGAATCGCTGATTATTGACGACGAAATTCTAATACTCTCATTTGTATTTATTATTTTCATTATTATTTATTTATTCGTTTATTTTTTGCTGGAGAGGACACTATCCTTAGCTGAATAAAAGCGTGGTGGCTTTTTGAAAAGTTATGAAAGAAAATGAGATGTGTGTGTGACACTTTTACGCTGAATTTCTGCCCCTTCAGTTGAGTGAAATTGCCTAAAGTCACCAAGAATAGATACTAAATATAGAAAATACCCTTGAAGTAGTTAGGTAATCATCGTTATTATTAGCATTATTATCATTGTTATCATTATGTTAATCATCATTATTATTATCATTAATTTTGTTATTAATATTGTTATTATTGTTATTATTATAATCATCATCATCATCATCATCATCATCATCATCATCATCATCATCATCATCATCATCATCATCATCATCATCATCATCATCATCATCATCATCATCATCATTTTTTTTTTAATATTTCTACTTTATTTTTTTGTAACTTTTTTTTTTTTTTCTTATAAGAGTGGGTCTTCCTCTTAGGTAAGATCGAAGACAAAAATCAGTCTTGGTTCTTCTGCACAGGAATCTGATCATAAAACCTAAACATCGAAATCCTAACACTCTCGACACATTCTCAACCACATTTAGAGTACTACAACACCATTTGGTTCATCAGGTGTTTCCCGGAGGAGGACTCGTCGAACTTATCGAACTTATCGAACTCCCACCTCTTGGTCTGGTCATCTTTACCTGAAGGTAAAAATGAATGGTTCTTGGGAGGGGAGTAAAACTAGGAAACGAATACGAGGAGGGGGGAGAACGAGGGGGGAGGATCTCAGGGGAGAGGGGGGAGGGGTTGGGGAGATAGGGGAGAGGGTTCTCTAAGTCTTGAGACGGCACATCATCGTTACATGAATGAAAGACCAAAGTTGAGAGATATTGGGGAGCGTAAAAACTTGTCACTCAAATGGGACTTATCACTGGGGGGAAAAATGACTACCAATCAAGTGGGCGAAGGGAAAAAATATTCTTCTTTTTCTTCTTTCTTCCTCTTCAGCTTCTCCTTCTCTTCCTCTTCTTTTCTTACTCTCCTTCCTCTTCCTTCTTTTCTGATTCTTCTTTTTCCTCTCCTTCTCTTCCATTCTTCCTCCTCTCCTTCTCTTCCTCTTTTTTTCTTAATCTTCTTCCTCTTACTTCTTTTCTGATTCTTCTTTTTCTTCTCCTTCTTCTCTTCCATTCTTCCTCCTCTTCCTCTTGTTTGTTTCTTTGTATTCTTTTTTACTTTTCTTCATTTTCTCTTTTCTCTTCTTTTTCTTCTTTTTCTTCTCTTTTCTCATATGTTCCTCTTCCCTTATTCTCTTCTTATTATTTTTCTTTTTCTTCGGTTACTGACTCGTCCCATTCATCTCCAAAGTGTTATAATGAGGTATTGCTGTCCAATGAGTCGAAGAACGGTGAGCTAAACACAGAGAACAGTTATAAAACTCCAACTGTTCTCTGTGTTTAGCTCACCGCCCTTCCGCTCATTTGTCTTCCATACTTCAACATTGCGATCCAAGTTTGAAATACGAATTCATCTAAAACCATTTCTGTTATAAGTCTACGGATTTTGCAACCCACATTTCAATCGTGAATTCCTCTGCCCCCCCGCGTACTTTGCACTTTTTTATTCGGCTCATTACCCAAATGACAATGGCACATCAAGCTTGTTACCCTAAATCTACGAAAATAGCGCCAGTAGACACGTTAATTTTTTTTCTCGTGTGGCACTCTGTGACCCAATGAAAATTTACTTACCATTCTTCTCCCTGGGGTGGCTGAGGGCAAACGGTGGTGTACTAATTCGTAGACTTAGATGTGAACGAAGAAGAGGGCTGAACGCGGTCACTTGGACCCAAAACACATAAAAAATCCGTAAACATATTTTTCTTTGGTGCATCAATAGGCTTTTGTTGGAGTTTTTTTTTTTTTTAGAAAACAACTGTACATATACATATTGGTTATGAAATAGCAATACGAGTACATGTAATATATAATGTATACTGTATAATGCATATATATATATATTATATATATATATATATATATGTGTGTGTGTGTGTGTGTGTGTGTGTGTGTGTGTGTGTGTGTGTGTGTGTGTGTGTGTGTGTGTGTGTGTGTGCGTGTATATATGCATATATATATATATATATACATACATTTTCGGTCTACTGTTAATTAGTCACTATAACATCGTTAATCTAAGAAAATGGCTTCGAATAATGTAAACTTTGAGGTGAGGTGGCTGAGGCGAACAATTTTTCTTTCTTTTTTATGATAAAAAGGTGTCGACCTGGATAAGAAAACTCCTTTCCAAATAAAAAATCGTCAAGGAACGTCTCGATGATTGACGGCTAGTCGTTAGATATTCTTTTAACCACCTTTTTGTATCTATTCTTTTT
>NC_134814.1:5182994-5192994 GCF_046742065.1 Oratosquilla oratoria
GCCTTTCGATAGGGGGGAGTTTGTGACGTTAAACTATATCAATCAATGTTCAAGAGAACCTGAAGGATTTGACTTCAGCACTGAAAGATAAATAACTCCAATAAAGAAGCTGAAAGAAATAATAGGCAAAAACCAAGGTTTGGACGGCGAGAATTCTTTAAATACAAACAATACATATAATGAAGACACTGAATATAATCAAAGAAAATAGCCAAGTGGACCAGGGCGCCGGCGCCTGGAGACGAGATGCCAAAGGTAGGCGGTGCGAATCCCAGGGGGGGGTCATCCCGTGACGTCAGTAAGGTCATAATGTCTCAGACCCAATGTGCACAATGTGTGCATTTTTGTATGTATGTATGTATGTATGTATGTATGTATGTATGTATGTATGTATGTACGTACGTATATATGTATGTATGTATGTATGAATCTATGTATGTATGTATGTCAAAAGCGAAAATCTCGATATGATAGGAATAACTGAGACATGGTTAAATGGTACAGAGTTCGAAGCTGAATTTAATATTGCGGGATTTAAACACTTTCATCAGGATAGAAACCACAAGAAAGGTGGGGGTGTTCTATTGTACGTTAAAAACAATGTTCATGCTTGTGTTTTAGAGAAAGTGAAACAGGATGCATATGACAGTTTGTGGGTTGAGTTAACCCAAACAAATGGACAAAAAATGAATATAGGTGTAATATATAGGCCAAAGACATTATCATTAGCAGACGACAAACTGTTATTTCAAGAACTGTCTAGTTTCTGCAACCGGGATTTATTGATAATGGGTGATTTCAATTTTACTGACATTGATTGGATGACCCTTGAACATGGCCATATAGGTAGTCGCTTGATTGATTTTCTTGGTGACAATTACTTAATTCAGCATGTAAAAGAGCCCACAAGATATGGAAACATACTCGATTTATTGATCACTAGCCGCGAAAGCATGGCAACTGATGTAGAAGTCGGTGAATCTGTTGCAAATAGCGATCACAACTTAGTCAGATTCAAACTCCTAAACAATTTTAGAATAGATACTTGTGCTTCTAAAATACCCGATTTCAGTAAAGCTCAGTTCATAGAACTACGTCAGGAGCTTCAGCTTACAGATTGGGAGGAAAAATTAAACGAAAGGCCTGTAGATCAGATGTGGGAAATATTTCAAAATACGCTCACTAAGATGATTCAAACTTACATTCCTTTTAAGGACAGACGTCCCCCAAATCAGGCTCGCCCAAAGTGGCTCGACAAAGAAACTGAAAAAAGTATTGCTAAAAAGAGACAGGCTTATAAGAAATATAAGTGCTCGGGTGCATCTAATGACTATGAAAGTTATGTATCAATACAGAGAGATTTAAAAAAGACAATAAGAAAAAGAAAACGACAATACGAAATGAACATCGCTGAGAAATCCAAAGAGAATCCCAAAGAATTCTATAGTTACATTAGAGATAAAAAGGTTGTTAGGAATCACATTGGTCCACTATTATCTGCTGACGGTCAACTTGAATATTCAAATGAAGGAATGTGTAATCTCTTAAACAATTATTTTAGCTCGGTATTCGTAAACGAAACACCTCAAAGTGAATTCCAAACTGAAACCTGTGAAAAGTCTGGGGTAAACTTACTCACTACGGTAAATATAACAAAAGAAAAAATTAAAAGGTGTATAGACAAACTCAAAGTTAACAAAACACCAGGGCCTGACGGTTGGCATCCAAGAATCTTAAAGGAAATGAAAAATGAGATTGTTGTTCCATTAGAAATTATTTTCAAGAAATCCATCATATCCGGAGATGTCCCAAGAGAATGGAAGCTAGCTAACGTTACTCCCATATTCAAAAAAGGTGACAAAAAGAAACCAAATAACTATAGGCCTATAAGTTTGACTTCGATCGTAGGAAAAATAATGGAAACTATCATCAGAGATGATATCGAATATCATTTAGAAAGTAACCGTTTGATAAATGATAGCCAGCATGGTTTCAGACGGAAACGTTCTTGCGTGACTAACTTACTCGAATTCTACAACACAGTTATCTCGAATTATGACAAAAGAAACAATATAGATTTAATATATCTAGACTTTGCAAAAGCTTTTGATACCGTCCCACACGAAAGACTACTTACTAAATTAGCTTTGCATGGAATAAGTGGTAGCCTATTAGGTTGGACTAGTAATTGGTTGAAAGGTCGAAAACAGAGAGTTGTTTTAAATGGAAAAACTTCTGGATGGAAAAATGTTGCAAGTGGAGTTCCTCAGGGTTCCGTTCTTGGGCCACTTCTATTCATAGTATATATAAATGATATAGACAATGGACTAAAATCTACTGTTTCCAAATTTGCTGATGATACAAAACTGTGCGGAGTGGCAAATGATCACTCAAACCAATTAGATATTCAAGAAGATTTAGATCAATTACAGCAATGGTCTGAAAAGTGGCTAATGAAATTTAACACAAGTAAATGCAAGGTAATGCACATAGGTAAAAATAACAGTAAGTACGATTACAAGTTATTTGGAAATTCGTTAACAAAAGTGGATAGTGAAAAAGATCTCGGCGTAATTATCAGTAACGACCTCAAATCATCCAAGCAGTGTATTTCAGCCTCTGAGAAAGCAAATAAGATTCTGGGATTGATTGCGCGATCTTTTGATTTCAAAAGTCCATCACTCATTAACAAGCTATATAAATCGTTAGTTCGTCCACATTTGGAATATGCTGTTTCCGTATGGTCACCGAATCTCATTAAAGACATTGACAGACTGGAAAAGGTACAACGGCGAGCCACAAAACTGATTCCAAATATCAAAAATAAATCATACGAAAATCGACTTAAGCACATAAATCTGTTTTCCCTAAAAAAGCGTAGACTCAGAGGTGACTTGATACAGGTCTTTAAGATTTTAAAGGGAATTGACAACATCAAAAGTGACCAAATTTTCACATTGAATGAGAATCAGACAAGAAACAATGGTCTCAAACTGTCCGGAAATAGATTCAATTTGGAAGTAGGTAGAAACAACTTTGCCAACCGTGTAGTAAATGAATGGAATAAACTTCCTGCACAGGTAGTGCAATGTAGTTCAGTTCGAAGCTTTAAGAATCATTTAGATAAATACCTAAGTAAGATGCTGTAATGATTATAATTTATGTTATATTATTTGTTTTTGTTTTGTTATAATTTGTCTGTCTGATTTTCATTTATTATTAGTTATATGTCAATTTATTATCATTTACTATTTACCTGTTTGTTTGTTATTCAACTATACCAATGCATTTATTTATGTATTTTAATTGTTATTTACATTGTTATAGTTTTAATTTATTATTAATATGATTTTTTTTTTTTTTTTTTTTATTTTTTTTTTTTTTGCATCCGACCTAGATATGGATCAAAAGGTCTCCTGTCGGCATGCTTTGCCTTTGTAATCCTTTGTATGTATGTATGTATGTATGTATGTATGTATGTATGTATGTATGTATGTATGTATGTATGTGTAGGTGTGTATGTATGTATGTATGTATGTATGTATGTATGTATGTATGTATGTATGTGTGTGTGTATAAGTATACATATGTATGTATGCATATATGTATGCATATATGTATGTATGTATGTATGTATGTATTTGTGTATAAGTATACATATGTATGTATGCATATATGTATGCATATATGTATGCATATATGTATGCATATATGTATGTATGGATGTATGGATGTACTCTATGTATGTATATATGGCTACCATACTTAACCACCGCGCATTGCGGGAAATAGTTGACACGTTACGACTGAGAAAACTGCCACAGGTGGGGTGGGGTGGGGGGCACGGAGATGAATAAAATCGTCTGGCGGCTGTTAGGAGTAGATGCATTATTTTTTGTCATGAATGTTAATAAAATCGCCTGGCGACATACGGAATACAACCAAAAGTAGCACTCGGTACGGAAGCATTACTGAGTACAATATATATATATATCTATATATTATATATACATATATATATATATATATACATATATATACATATATATATGTATATATATACATATATACATATATATATATATATAAGATAATTTTTACGACCATCGCGCAAGGTCATACATACATACATACATGAATACATACACACCTACACATACATATATACACACCTACACATACATACATACATACATGATTAATGTCGCTGTCCACTAGCGAATTCCTCGTATATATATATATATATATATATATATAGATATATGTATATACATATATGTACTATATGTGTATACATATATGTATATATATACATATATATATATGTATGTATACATATATGTATATATATACATATATATATATATATATATATATATACACATATATATATATATATATATACATATATATATATATGTATATATATATATATATACATATATATATATATATATGTATTTGTATATATATATGTATGTATATATATATATATATACATCTATATATATATATATATATATATATATATACATATATATATATATACACATATCTATATATATATTAATCTCGTATAAAAAGGTGTGAAAAAGAATGCATGAGTATTATATATGTCTTACCAAAGTTTCTATGTGCAAAAAAGTTTGCAAATATATATCAAAGTAAAAAAATATAATAAAAAAAGAGGAAAGGGAAGATTATTTTATTCTTATTTACTCCGAATTTAAGGTTCAGTCGACAGGTTTTGATGGGGGATGAGGGGTGAGGGGAGAGAGGGTGGGAGGGGGAGAAAGGAGATGGGAGAAATGATATTAGAGAGGAGGGGGAGAGCGAGAGGTGAGAGGGTGGAAGGGGAGAGTGAGGGAGGAAGGGAAGAGAAGGGATTGGAGGAGGACGAGATAGGGGAGGATGGGGGAAGAAGGACGAGAATATGAGGAAAGAGGGGGAGATATGGAGTAGGATGCATTTATTTATGTATTTTATTTGTTATTTACATTATTATAGTTTTTATTTATTTATTTATTATTTTGATTTTTTCGCATCCGACCTAGATATGGACCAAAAGGTCTCCTGTCGGCATGCTCCGCCTTTGTAATCCTTTGTAATGTGGGGAAAGAGTGGGAAGAGAAAGAGGAAAAGGGAGAGGAGGAAAAGGGTGACAGAGGAAGAGGAGGGGGGGAGAGAGAAGGAAATGGGAAGGGAAGAGAGAGGGGATGGGAAAGGGGTGAGATGGGGAGGGAGGGAGGGAAAGATGGGAGAGAGGGAAAAGGAGGAAGGGAGAGAGGGGGGAGAAGGGTAAGAGGAGATGGGGGATAATGGGGAGAGAAGGAAAGGGGAATGGAAGAGAGAAGAGAGGGGAAATGGGTGAGATGGGGAGGGAGGGAAAGATGGGAGAGAGGGAGAAAGGGGGAGAAAGAGGAGGAGGTACCTTGTGAGTAACGCACGACCTGTCTAGAGGGGGGAATGGTAAGAGGAGATAGGGGAAGATGGGAGACAGAAGGAGAGTGGAAGGGAAGAGAGAAGAGAGGGGAAAGGGGTGAGATGGGGAGGGAGGGAAAAGGAGAAAGGGGAGGAGGGGAGGAGGTAACGTGTGAGTAACGCACGACCTGTCTACAATTATGGTCACAATGGGAACGTATAGTCCCTCTTTCCCTCTCCGCTCGAACTCGTAAAAGAGGGTCTTCACTGCCATTCAGCATCATTTAGCGTAACCAGCAGTAAAAAGAAGTGCCAGACGTGAAATCTATGGGCCCATTTTAGCTTTACTCGTGGATAGAGCCGCCCTCGGGAGAGTTGGAGAGAGGTGGGAGGAAGGTAAAGGACGAAGAACGTCTGTTTCGTTCTTCGAACGTTTCGATTTGCTCAGGTTTCGAAACGTTTAAAAGGTGAGAGTTACTTTGTCTAATAACGTTTCGGCCCTAGAGGCGCTCTCGGGAGAGTTGGAGAGAGGTGGGAGGAAGGTAAAGGACGAAGAACGTCTGTTTCGTTCTTCGAACGTTTCGATTTGTTCGGGTTTCGAAACGTTTAAGAGGTGAGAGTTAAAGGACGAAGAACGTCTGTTTCGTTCTTCGAACGTTTCGATTTGTTCGGGTTTCGAAACGTTTAAGAGGTGAGAGTTAAAGGACGAAGAACGTCTGTTTCGTTCTTCGAACGTTTCGATTTGTTCGGGTTTCGAAACGTTTAAGAGGTGAGAGTTAAAGGACGAAGAACGTCTGTTTCGTTCTTCGAACGTTTCGAGTTCTTCAGGTTTCGAAACGTTTAAGAGGTGAGAGATACTTAGTCTAATAACGTTTCGGCCCTTAGGCTTCATATCCTTTGTTGATGTATAACGGATGAGTGGTGATGATAAACACAGAAAACTGTTTATTATTAGTTATATGTCAACTTATTATTATTTCCTATTTACCTGTTTGTTTATTATTTAACTATACCTATACATTTATTTATGTATTTTATTAATTAGTTACATTATTAAACATTTATTTATTCATTTATTATCATTATAAAAAAAATCGCATCTGACCTAGATATGGACCAAAAGGTCTCCTGTCGGCATGCTCCGCCTTTGTAATCCTTTGTTTTGTTTCTGAGATTTCGTTCTTAACACGACTTCTTCGTGAACTTCGAAAAAGTATTGATGAGGATGAAACGCCAGAAATAAAAATCTAACACTTCTCTGTTTCTACCTCACCACAAACCAGTGGAGTCTTGAAGTAACCTTTTGGAGTCCAGAGTTCTCCTTCAGATGGTTAAAAACCATCTAGCTCTAGCCAGAATAAAATATCGCAAGTCTTCCACAGTCACAGTTGGGTTAAATGTTTCACTGTAAAGGGTAGTTTTCTTCAGATGAATAAAATCATCTGGTGATGGAATTACAAAGGATTACAAAGGCGGAGCATGCCGACAGGAGACCTTTTGATCCATATCTAGGTCGGATGCGAAAAAAAAAATCATATTAATAATAAAACAATAAATAAAAACTATAATAATGTAAATAACAAATAAAATACATAAATAAATGCATAGGTATAGTTAAATAATAAACAAACAGGTAAATAGTAAATAATAATAAATTGACATATAACCAATAATAAATGAAAATCAGACAGACAAATGATAACAAAACAAAAACCAGACCTCCTGATTTCCATCCCTCCGAGTCCCCTCACTCCCGAGAGGACAAAGTCTACCTGGCCAGACTGCCGTGCGGCAATCATCCAACCCTTCTAATTTACCAAAGAAAGCTAGATGACATCATCACAGATAACTCTCCAGGGTGTAAAACTTCTCCCCATACTATACAACACATTATGGAAGACTACGTTGTACACAATCACGCACGCAAACTACACAACATTAACTCTGTAAAGGATTTGTGGGACATGGCGTTCCTTGGAGAAACGGGACTGCTCGGACAGACACTCTAGGGAACAATAACAACAACAACAACAACAACAACAACAACAATACAGTATATACTGAATAGAATATTTGTGGTAAAAAAAAAAAAAACGTTCCAGCCATGGTGTTCCTTGGAGACACGGGACTGCTCGGACAGACACTCTAGGGAACAATAACAACAACAACAACATCAACAACAACAGTCACCGTCACAGAACACATGGAAGACGTACATCTTTTGCTATGGAAGGTGAGACTGACGGAGTCCATCCAACGAATAAACCTCCTGACGACATCCAGGATAACTTATATAAAGTCCAGCTCCTTGAAGAACATAAGGGAACAATGACCGTCCGCAGGGACAAAAGTGTTCTTGAGAAATGGAAAGTTAAAGAGAAATTAAAGACAATGGAATAAGAAAATGTGCCTCTTGGAAAATACTTCACGCGCGGAGTCGGGCAAGACTGACCTTTAGGCTTTAAGATCAAGAGGTTAAGTAGAATTAAATCCTATTCTATTTGCGGCATTAAATCCTTAATCCTCACGAAAGTTGGGGTCACCCGAAGCTGAATAAATTCATTCGATGTTAGGCAGAAGAAAATTATTTAAGTGTTAGTTAACGTCATATATGCAAGATGTAAAGATAATTGAGGAGGTACAGTCATGTAAGAAAAAATGTGTGTGTGTGTGTGTGTGTGTGTGTGTGTGTGTGTGTGTGTGTGTGTGTGTGTGTGTGTGTGTGTGTGTGTGTGTGTGTATGATTCACCATTGTTTTGGATCACGTGTTAGACTCATGATCGATAGCTATTTCCCTTCCGAAAGAGAGCTCAGAGCTCATATGTCCGATCTATGGGTAATGCTGTGACCTTACACGCACACACACATCCAACTCCCCGCCCACGAGAGTTGGAGTAACGACTCTCAGCGTAGCAATACTGAAATTATCTCAGCCCTGAACGAGATTCGAACCCGGACTGCCGTAGTGGCGGTGGGGAACTCTAACCACTGCGCCACAAGTTGTGTGTATGTATGTGTGTGTGTGTGTGTGTGTGTGTGTGTGTGTGTGTGTGTGTGTGTGTGTGTGTGTGTGTGTGTGTGTGTGTGAATGTGTGTGTGTGTGTGTGTGTGTGTGTGTGTGTGTGTGTGTGTGTGTGTGTGTGTGTGTGTGTGTGTGTGTGTGTGTGTGTGTGTTGAGATATTCTGATAAGTTCACGTGGGTGAGAAGAGGAAACACAGGAGTCTTAATTTGAGTTTATTCCTGACTAATTTGTAAATGAGTTTTCACAAAAGAAAAAGTGATAAAGTGTGAGTAATGGTCTTTTTCTTTATATCAACTTCTCTGAGAGAACTATGCTTTTCCTTGTTACTAAAATTGTAATAACAAAAGTGATATACTAATGACTGCAACCGAAAATAACGAAATGAGAAAGACGATAATGGATTACAAAAAAAAAAAGAAATAAAGAGAGAGGAAGAAAAGTAGGGATAACTGCAGAGTTGATGATAAAAAGAGGATGCAGTAAGAGCAATTGTGGAGCTCTGAGAATAAGTCTGGGGGTTTCATTCCAGGAGGGCAAATGTCATTGTGGCTTTTGTCCACTTGACAAAAGAACAGGAGATTTCTTTTCCACACAGTCTGGTCCTCAGATTAATAACTCTACTCCTGACCTCAAGTCTCTTGGCAGGGACCCCCGACTTCCAGACCTCCGGCCGCGGTCACCAGGCTGTTCCATATTTCACTCTTTGTAAAGGTTTGGTAATGTCTGTATAGGAGGGGGTGTTGGAGGACTAGGCGCTGAGGTGAAGGCGACTCAGAAGAGGATAAATAAGAGATGGTCTTCAGGCACCGCTTTTTCGCCCAGATACACAAAACCTCTCCACGTCTACACGCCGATGTGCGGCCCCAATAGGCCGATACCTTGTTTCCTGCATCATATATGTAATGAAGAGTGCGGGGGGTGATCTAATAGAGGTATTCAAACGGATCAAAGGCTTTCACAAGGGTGGTGCAGACAAGGTCATCGTATTAAGACAGCAGAGTAGGACCCGTAGTAAGGAATTCAAATTGGAAAAGTTTAAGAAGTTAATAGGCAAGATCTGGTTTATCAACAGACTGATTGCCGATTGGAATAGACTTAGAGTGAAAGCTGAAACCACTGCGTTAATTCTTTTAAGAGAAGATTAGATAACTATGGAAAGTGACGACAGGTGGAAAGGAGCATGAAACTACCTAGTATAAGCCTTATAGCCTCTTGCATTCTCCTCCATTCTTAATGAACACAATATGATGCCCACCCACCCCCACGTATAGAAATTCAAGGATTTTACGTGTTATATGTTTACAACTTATGAGACTGTAAGATCAACAACTGATTCACTTCACGGAATTTCTCAGTCATATTAAATGTTGCTACTATTCTACCTTATAAATATATAATTCACTAAGAGAGCTTCTGAGAAATCATTAGGTAGTTAGTCCATCCAAGTAGAATAACGCTGCAGTGCATTGTGTGAGATAATGAAAGCAGCTTTGTAAACAGGGCCTCATAAGGCTTACGTGTTAAATGAAGCTTATGTTGTTCTCTGATTCTGAATA
>NC_134814.1:5200494-5202994 GCF_046742065.1 Oratosquilla oratoria
TAATAGCGACCTCTAGATTCACATCTAAATAGTCCATCACCCCCTAACTAATCTTATTACTAGAAGGATTAAGGAAAGTGCATGTGTGTATATCTTCCTAGGACTCCCTAAGAAACGCTACCTTAAGAGGTCAGACAATCTCTTACCTCCAGCCCCATATACTCTCCTTGATGAGGAGCCTACGCCAGGAGACGCTGAGTAGCTGCGGCCAAAGCCGTCACCTATTATGCGCTTGAGCTGTTAGGGGTAGGTAGCAGTTACTGCTGGGAATCGGAGAAGAGTGCGGGATTCGAACCTAAACTAAGCGAATGCGAGGCCAGCACGCTTCCGATTAGGCCACTAGATTGAGATACGATTTGATGAAATAAATAGCTGTTGTAGGTTGACGTCGACTTTCTGTGAATTTTGGTAAGATCAAGATGCCATACAGAGGGTTTAGCAGTTTCTCTGTAGATCTAACATACACGCCAAGAACCTAAAAATAAATAAATAAACAAAATAAAAATAAAAATGGGGGGGAAATGGGGGCTTAACTTTTTAAATCCACCATGCAGTAGGACCCAACAAAAGTCAGAATCTTAAAAAAAAAAAAAAAAAAAAAAAAAAAAGTGTCGAGATTTTTGTTAACGCCCCAGCAATGAAAAAGAACAATTCGCGACCTGAAATATGGCCGCGTTTCTGCTGAAGGCAATGAGGGTCATTCCCGTCCTACTTCGCGTTAAAAACGTCATCACACTGGGCTTCCATGGGCTTCCATGGGCTTCCACGGGCTTCACCAGCGTCGACCGTTGAGAGTTCGTTTGATTCAAAACGACTTCGGTTACAATATTTGAATTTTCAAATATTCAAATATCAAATTATCTTTCCGTTACATATACCAAAGCTGAATGGAAAACTAAGATATTGTAAACCTATAACAATGTTAGACATATTGTTGATATATTCTTAGAGACGTCTAGATTTCTGTAAGCGAAGCTATATTCTAGTTATTCAAATGGGGGTTGAAGGTAAGATGTAGAAGGAAAAATATCCCAGTGTGATACACCATTGTCTTGGATCACGTGCTGGACTCGTGATCGACAGCTACTTCCCTTCCGAAAGAGAGCTCAGAGCTCATATATGACCGATCTATGGGCAATGCTGTGACTTTGCACACACATACACACACACAACTCCCCACCCAAGAGAGTTGGAGTAACAACTCGCAGCGCAGCGATACTGAAATTTTTCACCCCTGGGCGGGATTCGAACCCGGAAGCCTATACATTTCTTCTATCTGTTTCCCTATTTCTGGTTCATCTTCTTGAACTACTTCTAATATATCATTTACTTTTTCCTTTTCCTCCTTCGCCGTAATGGCGGCCGCGAACGCTACCACTGCGGCTTCAAGTGTGATAGCCCATATGTGTGTTAGAATCTCTTGTTCGTAGACGGGAGCCGCGTAGCGCCCTTATCGTTCGTCTTCTTCCACAGTCGTAAAAGAGTTAATTAGATCTCCGGGAATGGAATGTACGAGGAATGGGTGATCTTCAGCTCTCCTTCTGTTGATCCCAAACTTCAGGATCTGAGCTGAAACGAGCCTGAAGTCCATCCATACGTGTGTGGGCGGGTGGGGGGATTAGGTTCCTAAACTAAACGAAATTGCACGATAGGAGTGATAATAATCGTGGATGTGGTGAAGAGTTTTGAAAGGGATAATGCTTTGCTGTGTTAAGAGAGATTGAGAGAGAGAGAGAGAGAGAGAGAGAGAGAGAGAGAGAGAGAGAGAGAGAGAGAGAGAGAGAGAGAGAGAGAGAGAGAGAGAGAGAGAGAGAGAGAGAGAGAGAGAGTGCTTTCAGAAGCTATGCATGCAATCCAACTCTCAGAGGCATCTCAATGCATTGAAGTTGATGGCACTGTAACTGTTGTTGGTCCTATACCCAAGGAGACCAGATTTAGCATTGTTTTTGGTCATACTATCACAGTGTTCTTAGCCTTTTTTGGTGCCCGTATCCCTTGCTATTTCAGACAAATTTCTTGTACCTCCATCCAATACAAATACAATGCAAACGCATGAAGAGGATAGTGATACAAACCTTGCTTTGCTTTCTCATGGTAAATATAGAGTACCATTGAACTGGCTCCCATGTCTCGTACCTCCATCCAATACAAATACAATGCAAACGCATGAAGAGGATAGTGATACAAACCTTGCTTTGCTTTCTCATGGTAAATATAGAGTACCATTGAACTGGCTCCCATGTCTCGTACCCCTCCCCCCCCGGGGTAAAGGTTTCGTACCCCGGGGGGGCACAGGTATCCCAAGGTTAAGAACCTTTGCCAAGCCTAATTTCAGCTGTTAACATACTCTGGCTTGAGAAATATGGTCGCCTTGCCTATACTCTTGACACAAAACATGGAGGGAATGTATTTGCTCAGATTAGGACAGAGTTGGGCAAGGAAAAAAGTAACAAAGGAACAAGACAGAACAAGGATATTAGACAGGAAGGAAATATGGACC
>NC_134814.1:5207994-5220494 GCF_046742065.1 Oratosquilla oratoria
TTTATTATTGTCATTATTATCATATATATTAATACGATAGCGTGTGTGTTATTTTGTGTGTCACGCTTCTCGAATGATTGAAATAAGGCATGTTTGTTCCGTAGACTTTATTATTATTATTATTATTATTATTATTATCATTATTATTATTATTATTATTATTATTATTATTATTATTATTATTATTATTATTATTATTATTATTATTATTATTATACGATAACGTGTGTGTTATTTTGTGTGTCACGCTTACATCAAAAGCAACGACCTTCCATGGTGTCGAAGTTCTCGAAGCTGCCGAAGTTCTCGAAGGTGCCAAAGTTCTCGAAGGTGCCGAAGTTCTCGAACGTGCTGAAGTTCTCGAAGGTGTCGAGGTTCTCGAAGTTCTCGAAAGTGCCGAAATTGTCGAAGGTGCCGAAGTTCTCGAAGGTGCCGAAATTCTCGAAGGTGCCAAAGTTCTCGAAGGGGCCGCAGTTCGCGAAGGCGCCGAAGTTCTCGAAGGCGCCGAAGTTCTCGAAGTCGCCGAAGTTGTCGAAGGTGTCGAAGTTCTCGAAGGTGCCGAAGTTCTCGAAGGTGCCGAAGTTCTCGAAGGTGCCGAAGTTCTCGAAGGTGCCGAAGCTCTCGAAGGTGTCGAAGTTCTCGAAAGTGCCGAAGTTCTCGAAAGTGCCGAAGTTCTTGAAGGTCTGGAAGGTCTCGAAGTTCTGGAAGGTCTCGAACTTCTGGAAGGTCTCGAAGATCAAATGAAAATGAAGAAAGAAAATATGGACAGCTCTATATAATTGAAACAAATGAAGCATTAAATCTGAGGTCAAATGCTAATCAAAATTCTAATTGCTTATATTCAGTTTTCGAAAAAATATCTCAAGCAATGGTCGATAATCTTTATGTAGGGGCATATAAAAACATGAGAACTGTCGAACTTGAAGAGCAACAGAGAGCTACATTACAAAATATCCCTCCCAGAAAAATAACCATGCAATTTATTGCCGGCCCTGATGCGAGGAGATACAATAATCCAACAAATGATGAAATTGCAGCAATATTTGTCGGTGATGATGGAGCACCTCCTGTCCAGCGTGACATTATAGTGTACCCTGAAGGACAACAGAGGGAGAGGATATCCTACCTCTCTTGCCATCTTGATGCAATGATTTACCCTCTTCTCTTTCGTGTAATTTACACGGGTTCCGCTAGTTATTATTATTATCATTATTATTATTATCATCATCATCATCATCATCATCATCATCATCATCATCATCATCATCATCATCATCATCATCATCATCATCATCATCATCATCATCATCATCATTAATATTATTATTATTATTATTATTGTTATTATCATTATTATTATTGTTGTTTTGTTATTATTATTACTATTATTATTATTATTATTATTATTATTAATAATATTATTATTATTATTATTATTATTATTATTATTATTATTATTATTATCATTATTATTAATATTATTATTATTGTTACTATTATCATTATTGTAATTATTATTGTTATCATTATCATTATTATTGCTGTTGTTTTTATTACTATTATCATTATAATTGTGATTATAATTATTGTCATAATTATTACTAATAGTAGTATTTTTATTATCATTACTATTGTTGTTACCCTTATTATGTTATTATTATAATTATAATTCTTATTACCATTATTATCAATATTTTTGTTGCTGTTGTTGTAGTTTCTGTTTTTGTTATTATTACCAATAGTATTATTTTCCTTGTCCATATGTTCTTCTATTACGTGATAATAGTCCCCGTTTTACGAGGTGGCTAGGTATGACAGCCCCCTCCAGAGATCAGCTATTTTAGGCCATGTGCTCTTATTGGCGTCACGCGTTGACTCGTTTAGTGGGATTCGAACCGCTGCTGCCGGAATCTGTCCGAGTCTTTCGGAATATGTTGGCGTGTGCCCAAACGATACCTGGAGACTAAGCGCAAACAAGAAAACTGAGACCATGATTTGCTTAATATGTCATAAGTGCGCTGTAATTGCAAAATTACTCGAAGTTTTGCCAAGTTACTTGTTGCGCGTTCCGTGTAAGTTTTATGTTTCGTGTTATGTATGTTGCATGTTTCATGTTGCATGTTATGTGTTGCGTGATGCAACTTTGGGGGGGCTTTTCAGTTATGTGTCGAGCGATATGTGTTACTATGACACAAACATATACAATGAAAAGACTAAGATTGTTCCACGGAGTAAATACTGACTCAATTTTTCATTCCTTCCAGAATATAAACATTTATATCGACTCAAGAGAACTATTATTGAATTCCACTTTCCCTTACTAAACTAGTCTTCTTTTAATGTTGAGATAATGTCGCTCACGAAAGAATGAACGGTAATAGTTCTTTTAAAAAACTGGAGATGGCATTGATGTTTCAACTTCGTATACCACGAATTACGTGAAGTAAATCTTCAGTTAATTATACTTTTCGGGACACGTTTAAATGTCCATGATCACGAAACTGGATCGGAGACTTGAAGAAGCAACAGAAGAAGTGAAACGAGAGGAAGTATGAGCAATACACGAAAGAAGAGGAAGCACAATGTAAAGATGGAATTAGTCACTTTTAGATACTCATAATCACAAAACGAAATCAAAGAACTGAAGAAACATAAGAAAGAGTGAAACGGTACGGGCGAAAGTGTCGAGAGGAAGAAATACGAGAAAGGAGATGAGGTACAATATAAAGATTCGTAATCACGAAACGGAATCAAAGACTTAAAAAATCAACAGAAAGAATAAAACGGTACAAATAAAAGACTCGATAGGAAGACATACGTAAAAGAAGAAGAAAGACAAGATAGAGAGATTCATAATCACGAAACGGAATCAAAGACTTAAAAAATCAACAGAAAGAATAAAACGGTACAAATAAAAGACTCGATAGGAAGACATACGTAAAAGAAGATGAAAGACAAGAGAGAGAGATTCATAATCACGAAACGGAATCAAAGACTTGAAGAAACAGTAGAAGAAATGAGACGGTACAGGACCGTTAAAGGATCGAGAAGAAGAGAGACGTGAGAGGAGAGGAACCACAAGACCAAGATGGAAAGACTCGTTTTCTTACCTGGTACTTCCACCTGGTAGCGCCTTCCAGTCCCCGACACATACATACGAGTCAAGAGACCAAGAAGTTCCATTCTGGTTACCAGTCCCATTCAACCTTACATACAAAAGGTGTATTTACAATTGACTACAATGCAAAGGGATGGAAAAGTGCATCGAGTGTAGCAGATTGTTTGAGTAGGAACATGGGAAACACCAGCGATAACAGAACATGAATGGAAAAAGCAAGATGAATATCGATGAATAATGAAAATAATACGAGCTAAGAAAAATGAACAGAATGTCAAGAACAGTATTGAGAAATTGACCACATATGATGAAATATGAACGAAGAATATCCAGTAGAATATACTTTACGTATAAGTATTTATATTTTTTATGTTTTTGTTGTTCTTGTGTAGGGTAATAGTTTCAGAATATTACGGTGTTGTGGTGTAGTAGTTTCAAAAGATCACAACCATGGAGGCAGTCATGTTAGTTATTTGATTTGGGAAGTCCAGGGGAATCCATTGTAAAAAAAAAAAAAAAAAAAAAAAAAAAAAAAAAAAAAAAAAAAAAAAAAAAAAAAAAAAAAAAAAAAAAAAAAATCCCGGAGATTCGATATGAAGGAGACTGCAAGAGACCATAAGGCCAACACTAGGCAGTTCCATGTCCCGTACCACCTGCCATCCCTATCCATAAAGTTATATCTTCTCCTAAAACAACCAATTGTTTCAAAGCTCACTACATGGTTACCAAGTCTATTCCATTCGTTGATAAACAAGTTCTTGCCTATTTCCTTCTTAAAACTAAATATATTCTATCTAAATACACTAAAAACCCACTATTTATTGGATATAAGAAAAAAAAAGGAAATAACGATTTCCGTATATTTCGATCACTTGCTGTGTTACGACATTACTGGACAGTGATATTTTGTTTAAATTCATCACTACGAATACTGCTCTGCACTGGTATAATAGTGCTTCTTAGTTGTATTAATGAATTGTCTGCCGCAATGTCGTCTACTAAAGTGCAAAGTGACTGATTTAGTGGTGAAGAAACGATATTCATTTTGGTTTACTAATAGGGTGGTCGATGAATGGAATAAACTTAGTAACCATGTAGTAAGCGCTGAAACTATCAGTTGTTTTAAAAAACGATTAGACAACTTTATGAATGGGGATGACAGGTGGTGATGGATACGGAGCTGCCTAGTGTAGGCCTTATGGTCTTTTGCAGTCTCCTTTATTCTTATGTTCTTATGTTCATGGTCTTTTGCCCAATGGTGTACTTAAGTTAACCACTTCAGTACGGAACTTAAATCTCGCGGGCAGCAGCCAATGCCAGCCGTACGACGTGTCGTAATAATACTCGCATCATAAAATATAGTCACCGCTTATATCGATCGTTCTCTCTTTCACCCGCGAATTTTGAAAACCACAGAGAATGGGATTCAGGGCGCATTTGGGAGAATGTAAAAACACAGGGGCGATTACAATAAATATAATCAAGACGCCGATATGGCAGCGTCGCGAATCCACTTGCTCCTCATGACGCCTACGTGTGCGGCACCGTATGGAAGGGGTAAGTCACTTTGAAGAAGGTGGTAGCTGTGAACAGGATGGATTCCAACGCTGAATAGACCTACGTCATCGACATAAAGTCTAGCAGTTGTTTCCGAGAGGAATTTTGTTGTTAGCTATAGTTAGGGTAAACAGAAAGCGCTGAGTACGATTCCATAAGAAATTCCTTATTAGGTATGTGGTCAGGATAGAGTTGCTTCTGTGCATCCTCATAATGTTCTGTGAGTTAAGAATTGAAATAAGAATATGAGCATAGCTCCTCGAAATAGGAGGTCCAATCAAAGCAGGGTCATATGCCTTTTCCAAATAAAATAACACAGTATAGACCTGTTGTTTGTTGACAAATACACTCAGGATTATAGTCTTTGTTTGCACAACGATGTCATCATATTAACACAGCAGGGTGGGACTCGTAGTGAAGGATTTAGATGGAAGAATTTAGGTACAAAAAGAAAACAGGAAATAACCGGTTTACCAACAGAGCGCTTAACAAATGGAATAGATTTAATCACCAAATACTGAGCGCTGAAACTATCGGTTATTTTAAGAAAGGGTAAAATAACTTTATGGATGGAGATGACAGATGATAAGCGATAAGGAATTGCCTAGTGTAGGCAGTCCCCCCCCGCCCCCCCCTGTGGCCAGTTCGGAGTCCTGTTGAAAGGGGAGAGAGAGGAGAGAATTGTGTTCCAATTGGCATAAGAGCCGAGACGATATCATAATTTTTCATAAGAAGTTTCTGGATGCAGTTTGCAAGTGTCCTTGAGAGGAAGCAGTTTCGAGTGCTTTTGTGCTTTCATGGTCTTAGTAAAGGAATTATGATGGTGTAGCTATGTGTTTATATGAACTTAATTGTATTTCTATTTACAGAAATTGTATCTCTATGTGCAGAAATTGTATATATTCATATGTACTCGTATTTGTATGTACACATTCATCCATGAATAGTCAACTTGAAGCATTTTACTCAACCAGTCCGTAGATTTAATTTCTCCCCTCCCCCCACATTTTTTCTATTTTTTTTCTATAAGGAAGTCTATTCTTTCCATTAAACCTGACTCAAACGCTTTTTTATTCATTTTCGACAAACTTTCGAAAAAAAAATCCAAATTGAACCAGCTTCCGTCCGTTTACGAGCTTAAACATGGCCCATCGACACGGTCATTCTCAACACGGCTTCTGCGATGATGTTCATGATATCGGTGTCTAGGACTGTCGTAATAGCTACGGGTTCAATAGAGGGAGGTGTCCGTTATAACAGAGTGGCTTTGACAGTCCTGCCAACCGTCCCGGCACATCTGTTGGTGCAATGACCCTAAATGGAGTTTACTGGGCTCCCTGTGGGCAATGTGTTTGTGCTCCCTGACCTGACCGTGAGCAGTGCAATTGTGTATATATATATATATATATATATATATATATATATATATATATATATATATATATAGAGAGAGAGAGAGAGAGAGAGAGAGAGAGAGAGATTGTGACATTATGACAAGTTGAGAAAGAAGGAAGACGCAGTGGTTTAAATCTGAAGAAACCATAAAGCGAAACCGGTCAGGAATAAACTGGGAACTCAGACGTCTTCCTTCTTATATATATATATATATATATATATATATATATATATATATATATATATATAATATACATATATGTATATATATATATATATATACAGTATATATATATATATATACTGTATATATGCATATATATATACATATATGTATTTATATATGTTTACAGTATATATATATATATATATACATATATATATATATATATATATATATATATATATATATATATATATATATATAACCCAAGAGAAATCTTGTTATGGGGTTCATGTCCCCGAAGTTGAGAAAAAAGTTCTAATCAGTGCTAAAGTGTTCTCCAGGAGAACAACGAACAGCGTCTCATAAGTGCATGATCCACGAGAACTTTTTCCCTGATGAAGGGGTATTACCCACGAATAAAATCGCCTTGAGGCAACCAGAATATAATTACAAATTATCATTACCATTCAAAGGGAGACATACAGACCAGTAATTACTTTGCGTTTCTCCAAATGAATATTATTTTATGTTCCCTCCGCCTGAAGCTGACAAAACGTCATTCCACTCTGCTCAACAATTTCATCTTCACGTAATCAACTTTTTCCGTCTCATAGGAAACTCTTCACACCTTAGTTAACAAAAGAACAGTTTAATCCACAGAGACAGGATTATTCTATATTTCAAACCAATTCTCTTCATCTGCCTTAGACGTCGCCCGATACGCAAACACGGAAATGCTTCGAATTAATTAGGATGAGTGAACAATGGTTGGGTGTTCTCGCCTTTCTTGTCTCACATAGAAGCGGTTGCTTAAGCCTCAGGAAATCTAAAGAACGAGGAACCATGAGAGTCTGTCTTCTGGGTAAGGAATCATTATATGTGTGTGCATTTAGAAACACATGAAAAAGATTTTCCTCTTGCTTCCCTCCCTCCCTCCCTCCCTCCCTCCCTCCCTCCCTCCCTCCCTCCACCCATCCATTCCTCCTTCAGTCCTTTCTTCTCTCCCTTCATCCCTACATCCCTCCCTAATCCCCTTTCCCTCTTTCCCTCCATCCACCCCACCTCCCTTCTCTTCCTCCTTCCCTTCCTCCCTCCCTTCCTCCTTCTTTCTTCCTTCCCTCCCTCCTTCCTTTCCTCCTTACCTCCCTACCTCCCTCCTTCCCTCCCTCCCTCCCTCCCTCCCTCCCTCATTTCCTCCCCCTTCCTTCCCTCCCTTTTTCACTCCCTCTCTCCCTCTCTCCCTCATCTCCTCTTTCTCTTTTCCTCCGTCTATCCCGCCCTCCCTCCCTCCTTCCCCTCCTCCGTCCCCTCCCTTCTTCCCCTCCTCCATCACCTCCCCCTCCCTTCCTCCCTCCATCCTTCCCTCCCTCCCTTCCTCCCTCCTTTTGAAACCAACTAAAAGAATAAAAAACTAGATCAATATTAATCCCTCTATAGCATAGGAAGCCATTTCATAAACTTAATTCTGGTTTAAGAAAATGTCGTCTTAATCGCCAAAACAAACCTGGAAGTGACTTAACATCTCAGCTTTCGGAAATGGATATCGCACAAGTGAATAAATTTGCCTGACGGCAAACAGAATAAAAGTAATAAATACTAACTGCTACGAAAGGCGTGGAATCTCATGCATGGAGACACGCTATTATTTGATAATTACAAACAATCAAAAACCATTTAGCGATATGTATTAATATTTTTTCCATGTTAAAGTTCTTGAAAGAAATATGGAGGATGAAGTTGTTCTTAATGTTTTCATAGCAATGTTTCAATATTTAATCACTGTGACCTAAGCTAACCGTACCTGACCTAACCTGACCTAGCCTAACTTAACCTGACCCAATCTAATCTAACTAAACCCAACCTAGCCTAACCTAACCTAACCTAACCTAATCTAGCCTAACCTATCCTAACCTAATCTAACCTAACCTAACCTAGTCTAATCTAATGTAGCCTAACCTAATCTTAACCTAATCTAACTTAATTTACCCTATCTTATTTTAACCTAACCTAACCTAACTTAACTTAACCTAACCTAACTTGACCACACTTAAGTTGACTAAAGCTAGAATGATTTAAGCAAACATAACCTGACCTAGCTTAACCAAACCAAACCTAACCTAACCAAACTAAACCTAACCGAATTAAATCTAACCTAACTTAACCAGACCAAACGTAACCTAGCCCAACCTAACCTAGCCTAACCAAACCTAATTTTCCCTACTCTAACCTAACGTAACCCAACCTAACCTAGCCTAACCTAACCTAATTTTCCCTAATCTAACCTAACGTAACCCAACCTAACCTATTCTAACCTAACTTAACTTAACCTAATCTAACCTAACCTAACCTTAGTTTGAGTCCCCATTCCAATAAGTCTAGAAAGTTCTATCTAATGCCCTTACTTTTTTATATATATACAAACAGAGACAAGAAGATGCGAGAGGAATTTAAAAACAACAAAATATTCATAATTACTGCTGTAAGCGAATGGTAAGAATGAATGGAATTACAAATATTACAAATATTAAGAAAATGATCATTCTTATCGTCCATACTCAAAGTGCTGGCCGAAGGAAGGAGATTAAGATTCACACTGTTTATTTCTTTCGACTGAGAATCTGTGGTTTGGAAATCTCCACTTCTTGGATCGAAAATGTCTTTTGAAAACATATGGAAAGTGCTTCCGTTGTAAAAAAAAAAAATAAAAAAAAAAAAAAAAAAAAAAAAAAAAAAAAAAAAAAAAAATCGATAGAAATAAATAGATGAATAGATAAATAAATGACCTTTTTCCGGCCTGATAACTGGGATATTTATATTTTATATTTCATTTATTTGATTATTTGTTTGTTTATTTTCATTTTTTGTTTGCCTATAATTTTTTACGAACGTCACTGATAATTAAGATATGTCTATTTTAGAATGTACTCGTATTTATATATTTATTTGTTTATTTATTTATTTTCATTTTTTGTCTACCTATTATTTTTTACGAACGTCAATGATAATTAAGATATGTCTATTTTAGAATGTACTCGTATTTATTTATTCATTTATTCATTTATTTATTTATTTCTCTTTATTTCACAAACGTCATTTAATCTCTTCCTTACCGGGTAGTCCTTTTCCTATTATCGCCAGACGATTTTATTCATCACCGTGGCACCACCTGGATAGTGAACCACCTGAATACGGAAGCGGTTGTGCTCCATCTGCTAGTTCTCAATAAGAGAAACATTAACGATGAATATCACCAAAGAAATATTAACGATATCATCATTGTCAATGAAAATCGTAACGAAAATCTATGACCTAAGAGAAGTAAGCTATTGAAACATAAGAACCTAAGAATTAAACCGCAAGAGACCATAGGGCCTACAATGGATAGTTCCATGTCCCTTAGCATCTGTCTTCCCTCTCCATAAAGTTATTTAACCTTCTCAGCAATCTATTGTTAACGGCGCTCACAACATGGTTATCCACACAACCGATCAGAGGCTTGTGTATACGCAAAAAGAGTATAAATGTCTTGCGGAACTACACAGATCAATGGAAAGCAATTAAGTGTTTTGTGTTTGAACAAGAGCCACTTGAATTATTCGAGAGCTCAGAGAGGTCTGAAATGAACAATAGATATACACAAGCGAAAATACGTAAGATAACCCAAGAAAAGTTGAGTGGTTGAATTGTGCCCTAGGTCCAACTCGCTGGCGGCAGGATTCGAACCAGCTAACTCGCTCTAACCTCATTAACCAGCGTTTCTATCCTTCTGGACAATACCCCACTCATGAGGTGATGTCTGAGGTGGCAAAAGGAAGGACACTTGAAACCAAAAATAATAATAACAACGTTCCTCTTCTTCATCGATGATTATTTTCCAGTCACCAAAAGAGAATTGGTGGTCCTGGACCGTAGGGGCGACTCTGAGGTGGTAAAAGGAGGGACAGTTGGAGTTGAAACTGTCTCCAATTACAAGAACATGATTGGTGGTTCTGGTCCGTAGGGGTGGAACAGACATCCCCCCTCCTCCCTGAGGTATTGACTGTATAAAGTGTAAGTTAATGTTCCACACTGGGCAGGGGAAATAAAGTTATAATCAAAGATTATTTGAAGGCAAAGACAGCGTCTCATAAACTATATCCAAACGAGGGGCGAATGTAAACAGAGAATAAACAAATAAGTAAAGTGTTAGGGAGGAAGAACATGAAAAAGAGGGGAGGAAGGAGGAGGAGGGAGGAGAAGGAGGAGGGAGGAAGAGGGAAGAGGAGGAGGAAGAGGAGGGGGACTAGGAGGAAGGAGGGAGAAGAGCGAGGAGGAGGAGGAGGAGGGAGAATGAGTAGGGAGGTGGGCCAATAAGGAGGAGGAGGGAGAATGAGTAGGAAGGAGGGGCAGAGAGGAGGAGGAGGAGGAGGGAGAGTGAGTAGGGAGGTAGGGCAATAAGGAGGAGGAGGAGGAGGAGGAGGGAGAATGAGTAGGGAGGAGGAGCAGAGAGGAGGAGGAGGAGGAGGAGGAGGAGGAGGGAGAATGAGTAGGGAGGTGAGGCAATAAGGAGAAGGAGGACGAGGAGGAAGAGGAGGAGGAGGAGGAGGAGGAGGAGGAGGAGGAGGAGGGAGAATGAGTAGAGATGTGGGGCAATAAGGAGGAGGAGGAGAGAGAGGAAGAGGACGAGGAGAGAGAGGAGGAGGAGGAGGAGGAGGAGGAGGAGGAGGAGGAGGAGGAGGAGGAGGAGGAGGAGACCTGAAATGATGAGGCCATAGAGCGAGGAGTAGGGAATGCAAAAGGCAAATCAGAGGAATTTGGCTCAAGGAATAACAAAAGAAATAGGAGACAAATCAAATTTCAATTAGGGGGGAGAAGAGCGTCTAGGCGGGTTAGGGAAATTAGGAGTGCAATTCCAAGAATCATAAAAGAAAAAGAAAAAAAGAAAAAAAAAAACTTCCAGCGCTTTAAACGAGTTTCCAGATTACCGGAAAAAGAAAAAGAAAGAAAAAAAAAGGAAATGAAACACGTTGATATCTAAAAGAAGTAAATAACTACAACCTGGGAGTAGTAGAAGTATTTCAGCTAACAAGCTGAAATAAATTGAATGCTTCCTCGGGAGGACTGAAGAAGCAATTTGAGGTACATTAAGTTGTTCTGTATTCGTGTGCACTTAAGCGGTTTGGGGAAATAAATATTTCCTTGGTATTATTTCTAGAAGGTTTTGATCCACAGATCATTAGCCAGACGGTCTACAATTCCAGACTGGTCTCCTGGGTGTATGAGGACCACACTACCTACCACCTACCACCAACCACCACCACCACCTACCACCACCACCACCACCACCGCTCCTGAAGTCTTCCTTCGTCTTCATCTAAAGCAGCAACGGCATGCCTGGGCTCTCGGTAAAACGATGATATCAAGTCGCCAGGGAACTGAGTTTGAGTGTGTGTGTGTGTGTGTGTGTGTGTGTGTGTGTGTGTGTGTGTGTGTGTGTGTGTGTGTGCGTGTGCGTGTGTGTGTGTATGATTCACCATGGCCTTTGGAGCACGTGTTAGACTCGTGATCGACAGCTACTACCCTCCCGGATGAGAGCTCAGAGCTCATATATGACCGATCTATGGGTAATGCTGTGACCTTACACGTACACGCACACCCAACTCCCCGCCCACGAGAGTTGGAGTAACGACCCGCAGCGCAACGATACTGAAATTATTTCAGCCTTGGGCGGGATTCGAACCCGGATCGCCGTAGTGACAGCCAGGAACTCTACCACTGCGTGTGTGTGGCTGTGTGTGTGTGTGTGTGTGTGTGTGTGTGTGTGTGTGTGTGTGTGTGTGTGTGTGTGTGTGTGTGTGTGTGTGTGTGTGTGTGTGTGTGTGTGTTTATCTAATTGCAATATGAATGAAAAGAGCTACCCTTATGGGACCACGTCTCTCTATCTCTCCAGCTATCAAACCTAGTTTTGAATTCGCTTATGGATTTACCATGAGCTCTAACAACTTCTAATCTATTTCAGGAGTTAGTGCGTGTACATAAGAACATGAGAAAGAAGAAGCTGGAAGAGACCACAAGGCCTACACTAGGCAGTTCCATGTCCATTACCACCTATCATCCCCATTCATAAACTTATCAAACCTTCTCTTTAAACTAGCAATATTTTCAGCGCTCACCACGTAGCTACTAAGTCTCTTCCATTCGTTGAACCACTCTATTGGTAAACTAGTTCTTGCCTATTTTCTTTTCAAATCTAAATGTGTTCAATTTAAATATATTACTGCGAGT
>NC_134814.1:5230494-5240494 GCF_046742065.1 Oratosquilla oratoria
CCCTTGGGAGATCGGTGACGACGTCGGAGTACCAGATTGTAGCCTATGTATGCGTGCGCACGTGTGCACGCTAGGCATCGAAGGGAGATGAGAGCTACGCTGAATATCGAAGAGGATGATACCAGCGAAGGGAGATGATAACAGTTGTTGTTGTTGTTGTTGTTGTTGTTGTTGTTGTTGTTGTTGTTGTTGTTGTTGTTGTTGGGAAATAGGATACCCTACCAGAGCTCCTTCATCCTATATACATTGTGTTCATGTCTGTAACACCAATGCTAAAACATCGGTGAATATATTGTAAAGCAAACTAGCAGAATGAACATGTGTTACTTATTGTCTTATCTGGGCTGTGTTATGTCTTAATCCTTGTTGACACGGGGCTAGTTTAGTAGCCGCTGGTGCTAACGACTTGTAAACTAGCCCTTTACTTGCCCAATGTCAAAGGGAAGTTAGTCAACTTGCATCCAAAGTATCCTAGTATAAACACTTACTTGCATGGTAAGTCAACTTGCATCTAGCTCTAGGGACTACTAAACTACTCCCGTGTAAATTAGACTTAAGTGTTGCTTAGTGGGCACAGTAAAGACTATCTAAAGTTCAGTAAAAGGGGGATTCTCTCAGCTGAATAAAATTGCTTGTCGTTATACACTATAGTATTCAGAAGTGAAGGTAGTTATAGTCATCTCTCTCTCTCTCTCTCTCTCTCTCTCTCTCTCTCTCTCTCTCTCTCTCTCTCTCTCTCTCTCTCTCTCTCTCTCTCTCTCACACACACACACACACACACACACACACACACACACACACACACACACACACACACTCACACACACACACACACACACACACACACACACACACACACACATACACACACACACACACACACACACACACACACACACACACACACACACACACACACACACACACACACACACACACACACACACACACACACACACACACACACACACACACACGAGAGGGGGACCTTGGAGGCCCTAACGGAATATTCTTGTCAGAGGAAATGGACACCATTTTCTGAGGCTATTTGCAGCACGCCATCCTCATTATCTCTGACGTCACAGGCCGCCCTCGTAATCTATGACGTCATCTATGACGTAACAACTCCTATACGGGCAGAGTTAGATCGACACAAGGCGTGGTCTTGTCCATATATATATATGTGTGTATATATATATATATATATATATACATATATATATATATATATATATGTATCCTTCATCAAAAGGGAACATTGTCTTCTTTTTATATCCAACAATACATTTATTTAATAACAAATCACTGTAGTTTTGATCAGTTGTTGCCTTTAGCTTCACTGAATGGAAGACCCGCAGCCCCGTAGTGGCTGGCAACGGTTCCATAGATCTGTGTGTGATTTAACATGATCTTGGATCACGTGTTGGACTCGTGATCGACAGCTATTTCCCTCCAGGAAGAGAACTCAGAAATCATATATGACCGATCTATGGGTAATAATGTGACCTTACACGCACACATGCACGTCCAACTCCCCGTCCACTAGGGTTGGAGTAACGACTCGCAGCGCAGCGATACTGATATTATTTCAGCCCTGGGCGGGATTCGAACACGGACCACCGTAGTGGCGGTCGGGAACTCTACCTACTGCGCCATCTGGTTGAGTGTGTGTGTGTGTGTGTGTGTGTGTGTGTGTGTGTGTGTGTGTGTGTGTGTGTGTGTGTGTGTGTGTGTGTGTGTGTACTTGTAATTGTAAGCTATTACCTTTCCAGAACTCGTAGAGATATATCTGTGGTTAATGTTCTTACACGTATCATACATCTATGCCCTTGCCCAAGGGGAAGAGTAACGACTCATGGTATTAATGAAAGCTTTCACGCCCTATGTTGGGTGTGAACTTAGTGCCACAGCGTGGCAATCCTCAACGCTAACCCCTACATGTGTGTGTTTGTGTTTGTGTGTGTGTGTGTGTGTGTGTGTGTGTGTGTGTGTGTGTGTGCGTGTGTGTGTGTGCGTGTGTGTGTATTCACTTGGTCTTTGGATCACGTGTTGGACTTGTGATCGACAGCTATTTCCCTCCTGGAAGAGAGCTCATAGCTCGTAGGTCCGATCTATGGGTAATGCTATGACCTTGCACACACACACACCCAACTCCCCGCCCACGAGAGTCAGAGTAACGACCCGAGGCACAGCGATACCGAAATAATTTCGGCCCTGGGCAGGATTCGAACTGGGTACTGGGAGCACTTCTACTTCCCAGTTCAGCGCTCTACCAACTGTGACACCGAGTCGGTGTGTGTGTGTGTGTGTGTGTGTGTGTGTGTGTGTGTGTGTGTGTGTGTGTGTGTGTGTGTGTGTGTGTGTGTGTGTGTGTGAGTTTGCCCACGCATGCATACTCAATATGTATCTCTATCTGTATGTATATATCCATTTTTTCTTGTTTTTGTTGTGCGATTCGTTTCAGAAACTATATTTTCGGTTCTGATCCGTTGTGACAGATAGATTTATTTTCTCTGTGTTTTGGTCTGCCTGCTCGCCTCACTCACCGCGTCAGTCTTCAAAGCCTGACTAACTTTCGACCAGTAGATTCGCATTTGCTTTCTTTTTATCCTTAAACTCCGAGAGGAGGGTGAAGTCTCAGTTTATATATATATATATATATATATATATATATATATATATATATTATATATATATATATATATATATATATATATATATATATATATATATATATATACATTCTAAAAATACGCATGTAAAGGAAGTTGGAAAAATCATTAATTGCAACCTAGGGATTCTCAGATTTAAGAAACGACATGACGTCAACAGCGTCTTCATTTCATAAGAAATGTATCATCACGTCCTTAATATTAGTATATTATGCGAATATTATGTAATTTATATGTGCAAAATAACCTTAATATTTTAATCAAGAATTTGTATGTCACGCACATATATTATTGTAAAACCCTGTAGCCAAATATTAAAGTTTCATGTGCACTTCAAAAAAATTAATATGTCTTCTCGAACGCCTATTGACGACAACGTCTGAAATAGATAAGCAAGATTCAAAAATGTATTTTAAGAAGCTTCTAGAATCATTCTAGGACAAGCAAAGATAAAAAGGAAAGTCAGTAACTTATACACTACGAAAATAAATCATAATACTTTTGCTGTTAGTCTTCTATCACTTATCGAGGAAAAATAATATCTTCAAGTTTTCATAACACAGATAGAAGCTTAACTACATGCACTTAGAATCCGACAAGAAATAATGGTCTCAAACTGTCAGGAAATAGATTTAATTTGGAAATGGGTAGAAACAACTTCGCCAACCGTGTAGTTAATGAATGGAATAAACTTCCTGCAGAGGCAGTGCAATGTAGTTCAGTTCGAAGCTTTAAGATTCGTTTAGATAAACATTTAAGGAAGATGCTGTAATGACTGCCATTTATTTTATATTATTTGATTATTTGTTTGTTATTATTTGTCTGTTTATTTATTATTTGTTTGATTTCCATTTATTATTATTTATTTGTCAGTTTATTATTATTTACTATTTACCTGTTTGTTTATCATTTAACTATACCTATGTATTATTTATTACTTTTTATATTATAATTTTCATTTTATTTTATTTACTTTTTTATCATTTATATATATTTTTCGCATCCGACCTAGTTATGGACCAAAAGGTCTCCTGTCGGCATGCTCCGCCTTTGTAATCCTTTGTAAATCCATCTGATCAGATCAAATTATCTTCGACAAATGACTTGCGTATTACTAATTTCATATTAAGTAATACATTTATAGTGATACCAACAATAATATGTGTTACAATAATTATTGCGAAGTTTTCAAGACTAAGAAATACGCTTAGCATATGTATTATAACATTATATATATATATATATATATATATATATATATATATATATATATATATATATATATATATATATATAAAGAATGTAAAAGTAAAGATAAGCTTAGTGATCAAGATACAAATTTGTTTGTAGTCAAAACAGGAGTACGACAAGAAGAATTTATATCACCACTGCTATTCATAATACTTATGGATAGAAGTATGAAGGGAATTAATGAAGATAATTCCAGACATACTTTTACATACGAAGATAATGTTGCATGTAACATTGTATGTAAGCGGCTTCAAGCAAAAGACAGCTGGAAGATCGTGATGACTGAAAAGGGGATGAAAGTTGATGTCAGTAAAACAAAACAAATAAACATCAGTAGAGAAGATAAACAATAAAATATAGATATTGGAAATGAAAGGCTGAGACAGGTCACAAATTCTAAGTATTTGGGAGTCAAGATGGACGAGGAGAACAGACAAAATGGAATTAAGCCAATAAAAAAAATCATCAAATGTAACTAAAACCCCGGTACATTATACATGCTAATATTAAGGGAAAAAATATACCGGTTAAATGCAAAACCGTAATGTATATCGAAATACTCGGACCAATTCTAATATATGAATCAGAGACATGATCACAAACGACTAAAAAAAGTAAAAACGGTAAGCGCAGCGGAGATGAAGGTGCTAAGACATGAAAAGGGTAACGAGGGCGTTCCAGGTCTGTGAGGATGTCTGAACATTCAGTCACGCACATTTCAGACCTTGTTTTTATTATTATTATTATTATTATTATTATTATTGTTATTATTATTATCATTATTATTATTATTATTATTATTATTATTATTATTGTTGTTGTTGTTGTTGTTGTTGTTGTTGTTGTTGTTGTTGTTGTTGTTGTTGTTGTTGTTGTTGTTGTTGTTGTTGCTGTTGTCGTCGTCGTCGTCGTCGTCGTCGTCGTCGTCGTCGTCGTCGTCGTCGTCGTCGTCATTGTTGTTGTTGTTGTTGTTGTTGTTGTTGTTGTTGTTGTTGTCGTCGTCGTCATCGTCGTCTTCGTTGTTATTATTGCTATTATTGTTATTGTTGTTATTTTTGTTATTATCATCATATGGTAATGATATTACTAATAATAAATGATGTATAGAACCTCTTTACAAGGAAAAAGGAGACAAATGTGATTACAGTAGCTTCAGCGGGGTCAATTTGTGGAGTGTAGTTAGGAAGGCTTATGGGGGGGTTTATTGGGAGGAGTAGAAGAACAGAGGGAGTAATTGATGAGGAATAGAGTGAGTTTAGGAAAGCTAGGAGTTGCGCGTTTCAGATTTTTTGTGGTGAGACATATATGAGAAAGCTTTAGCAAAGGGTAAGGATGTTTTTGGGGGGCTTTTATGGATTTGGAAAAGGCTTATGACAGAGTAGACAGGAAGGTACTGTGAGAATTTTTGCAGATATATGGGATAAGAGGAAGCTGTTAAGAACAGTCAAGAGTTTTTACGAGAGTAATAGAGGTTGTGTTTGAATTAGAAATGGAGAGAGCGAGTGGTTTGAAGTAAAGACGGGACATCGTCAGGGGTGTGTCGTGTCGCCTTGGTTGTTCAATGTGTACATGAATTGGATGGTGTGGGAAGTAAGCCTGAAGGTAATGGGCAGGGGATTGGAGATGGTTAAAGAAAATGGAGAAAAATGGGGAGATAAGGCAGTTGTTGTTTGCTGACGACACTGCGCTTGTAGCAAGATCAAAGGAGGGATTAAGGAAGTTAGTGACGGTGTTTTGGAAGGTGTACAAAAGGAAAAAGTTGAAGATAAATGTGGGTAAAAGAAAAGTATTGAGATGTACAAAGGGAAAGGACGACAGCAATTTGGAAGGGAGTATTAAAGGAGAGAGGCTGGAGGAAGTAGATAGCTTTAGATGCTTGGGAGGAGCGAAGGTTGAGGTAGATTGTAGATTGATAGAAGCAAGTAGATGCCTTGGGGGATTTAAAAGTGTAATGAGAGATAGACAATTGGGAATTGATGCTAAGAAGAGATTGTATGAAGGAGTGATTGTACCGACAGCATTGTATGGGCCATAAACATGGAATATAGAAGAAAAAGAGAAGAAGAGTTTAAATGTGTTTGAGACGAAATGTCTGAGAAGTATGGTAGGGGTTACTGGGCTGGATAGGGTGAGAAATGGGGAGATAAGGAGAAGAGCGGAAGTGGAAAAAGAAGTTGGAAGATAGGGTTGATGAAAGAGTATTAGGGAGGTTTGGACACATGGAAAAAACGAGTGAAGAAGGATTAGTAAAAGAAGTGTGGTAGGCAGAGGTGGATGGAATGAACAGAAGGGGGTGACCACTGGGATAAAAGGGACGTTGAGAAAGAGGGGGATGTCTGTCGAGGAAGGAAAGGAGAAGGCAGAAGATAGGTGTGAGTGGAGAATTTAAGAAAATTTAAGTTTAAGAAAAAATCCGCTTTGTGTAACATTTTCTGTAGTGCCTGCTTTATTCATATTTGTAGCTTACCTTTGAAATTATCAAACCACGCCCATAATTTCTTCCTTAGGCAATCGCAGTTGTCTACGATTGGCCAGAACACAAAAGAAGGCGTGGCTACTTTTGCCCGAGATCATAGGGACGACTATTCAGTGGTTGTAAATAAAATATAGACAACTTACATATCTGGAGTTAGTGTGGAGGAGTGTATAGCTCTTCTAATTCAGTTGCAGAAAGCCCTGGTTCGGTCCCCGGTAAATACAAGACGCCTTCATGAGTTCCCATACTCTCTTTCTTCAATGGCGGATATCAGAGGTGTAGTAGAACAGTCTCGTGTTCCAATAATGGCACATAGTCAGCGTGTATGAATTGATTACACTGGTATTATATTACGTTTACGATAACAGTCATAAGAAGATAAGAATGGAGGAGGCTGTAAGAGACCATAGGGCCTACACTAGGCAAAACGATCTCAATGAAGATTAAAACACTATGGCGAGATACCTAGGTTGTATTAGCCCTCATGGATTAGGCCGATGGTCCTGCAGTGGATCATGTCTTTCTCCCTTTTTTATGCAGCGTTTTCATAAATATTCTTATTGCCATGTCTATCCTTTGTTGAAATTCTACTGTATCATTCTTACATTCGTCAGCATCTGATTCGACCAGCTAGTGTAATTACTGTTAGCCATCTCTCTCTCTCTCTCTCTCTCTCTCTCTCTCTCTCTCTCTCTCTCTGTCTGTCTCTCTCTCTCTCTCTTTGTATCTTTCACAAAAATCTATGTTGCAATTATTTCAATAGAATGACTGTTTTGTCTGCCTGGATCGTAAGCAGATTTGTGTCCTGAATTTTTGCTGGAGTTTCACGAATCCCCTTTTTCGTACACTCCTGACCTTTCCACGTGTGGACCGTTTTTTTTTTTTTTTTTTTTTTTTTTTTAACTCTGCCTATAGTCTCAAGAAATGAGGGCACGTGTATGGGCTTCTGTACAATTGTCTCCACTTCTAAATAATTAATGAACGGAACAGACTCAGTAACCCTGTAGTGAGCGTTGAATCAATTGGTCGTTTTAAGAAAAAAACTATATAACTTTATGTATTGAGGTGATAGGTGGTAGTGGACATGGAACTGCTTACTGTAGGCCCTATGGTCTCTTGCAGTCTCCTTTATACTTAAGTTCGTATGTTCTTAAGTGTTACATTGGCTGATGTCTTCTTGGGAGCTTGGGTGGTGTCTATCTCTAGGTAGGTCGTAATTTTACGACAAACATATGGGGCTTCTGCGACATCGTAGATTTCCTAGTATCGTAAATATACGAATTACAGAAATGCGTGTACAGCATTTTTGCACAATACACGACGTTGGACACAAGAGACAGAAGACACTAAGACATTATTCTGCGGCTACAACATTCAGAATATGGTAACACATGTGAAAATACACAAGACACAATATAAGCACAAGATGTTAGGTTGCTGGGAACATACAACTCCTTTTCGACTTACTATAGGGTTAAGTTTCGAGAACCCCAACGTAAGTCAAAAAGTCATAAGTCGAAAAGTCGTAAGTCGAAAAGTCGTAAGTCGAAAAGTCGTAAGTCGAAAAGTCGTAAGTCGAAAAGTCGTAAGTCGAAAAGTCGTAAGTCGAAAAGTCGTAAGTCGAAAAGACGTAATTTGAAAAGTCGTAAGTCAAAAAGTCGTAAGTCGAAAAATCTAACTTGAGCCCCGAGTGTGCGAGGATGGCACAATAGTAACAGACGGACGTCATATGCTCAGAACACCGGGTTCGAGTCTCGCTCCAAGCGGTTGGATTAACTTAATTTGATTAAACGTCAAGAACTCCCCCTAACAGGAGGCTAGGACGGTACCCCTTACAGAGGACTTTGTAAGATGCCCTTGGTCCAACTCGCTGGCGGTAAGTTCCGAACTCCCGTCACCTCAACCTCCGTTCTAACCGGGTAATCTGTGATTTATTCCATTACCATATATCTGTATGTTTATATGCATTGTTGGATGTGGCAATTGATTCTGCATTACCATGTTTTTTATTTATACTTTCTTTTCTTCTTAGGGTCTTTCTTTTCCCTGAAGTTTTGGCTATAACTTCTCCTCCTGACGTGCCCATTCTTTATGCAGGCAAGGCAGCACGAGCCGTTTCTTTTTTCGAATTTCGGAAATTCAAATTTCCGGGGCATTTGTCTTACCTTTAGAAATTCAAGATGGGAATCTGTAATTCTCTGAAGGGTACAGCATTTCATCCTTTGCTCAGATCACGAGAGTGGCTGTTGAGATGACTCAGAGTTTCGCTCAGAGTGGAAGATATCACAGCTGTGCTCATACCATGAGAGATAATAATTTTACTTAGAGTAGGTCAATGAGTTAATTGTATTCAAGGTTGGAATGTGTAATTGTTGAATATTTATAGAATTTCATCCTGTGGTCAGATCAAGAGAGTGGCTCTTAAAACGTCTCAAAGTTTCACTCAGAATAGGAAAATGGGTCATTTATGAAAAAACACAACTTAGGTTAGACTAGGAGAGATAAAAACTCAAGAATGGAGGAGACTGCAAAAGACCATAAGGCCTACACTAGGCAGTTCCCTGTCTATTACCACTTGCCACCTCCATTCATAAAATTATCTAATCTCCTCTTAAGACAACATATAGCTTCAGCGCTCATTTCATGGTTACTAAGTCTATTTCATTCGTTAATCACACTGTCGGTGAACCAGTTCTTATCTTTCTCATTCTTAAACCTAAATTTGTCCATTTCATACCAGTTACTGCGAGTCCTACCCTGTTGTCTTAATATGATGACCTTGCCTGCATCACCCATGTTAAAGCCTAATTCATATTGGCTGGCAGTAGATCGCATCATATTTGGTGGTGCCCGTACATTAGCTACAGAGCTTAGTTCCTTGATGAACAAATCTACGAGTACAGAGAAGCTGTGAATATCGTGACAAGCGCCTAGGACCTCTGTGTTCTCCTTGAGGTCTTCCTCAATGTTCTCGATGTTCACTGACGACTCGATGTCCTTCTCTCGTTTAGTTTCACACCACCCAGGATCATAATATAAATCTACATCACTGTTTATATAGAATGAATCATCTTATGCGTCAACAAATATGTAAATCGTTAAGAATGTTATACCTAAATTTTAAGTGGCCTTCTGTGACCTCAAGATGCCCCCACCAATCTCCAAGGGTCTAAAATAAGGACCATGGGCGCTAATGTTTAGTTCGTCACCTACGTCACTCCAGGGAACCCCAAAGTGGGACCGGCGTCTCACCTTATTTCATTCCCACATTCCTCTGTGTATGCATTCTTGTAATCCTTTCTCTCCATGTACTTTGCGCTGAAGGTGTAATATACGAAAGCACTCTGCTTCGTTTAGTTTCTCTTTCACAGTGGTCACTCATGCATAATTGAACACAAGTTACCAGTGTTTCTTATTAGCATATATATATATATATATATATATATATATATATATATATATGTATATATATATGTATACCTTGAATCTTTCGTTGAAGAGGGACCTTTTCTAGCTGGAACTAAGGTCATTCTTGATATGATATATTTAATTCTTTTGTTGTTCGTTCCAGGAACAGCTCATAGTCCGTTCTTTTACGTCT
>NC_134814.1:5242994-5250494 GCF_046742065.1 Oratosquilla oratoria
TTACATGTCCCTCCCTGTGACCAGGTTCCACAATATAACTTCTTTTTTTCATCGTCTGCGTCCGAAGTTTGGGTTATTTCGTCTTGTCGAAAGGCATATTGCCTTCATCATTTTTTTTTTCTTTCTCTCTTAACGTAATCAGGGAGTGGAACTTCTCATTTTATACCGTGAACACAACCTTTTCGGTTTCCTTTAATACCACGCCTGCTTGAGCTTTGTATTTTGTCTTTGACTTTCATCTTTATAAGTCCGTGAAATATGTTTAGTTCCTTCTCTCTCCTCTGTACAACGCCATCTTCATTTCTTTTATGTATTCTTTGTGTCTTCAGCTCCTATTTTAAGTCTGACACGATTGGTTACACATGAGACTACACGTGTCTTCTATTTTTATGTGTTTCTCTGTAATATACATAACGCAACACTAGTCTTCTATCCTTATGTCTTTCTCTGTAATATACATAACGCAACACTAGTCTTCTATTTTCATGTGTTTCTCTGTAATATCTTCTACAAAAATCCAAACGATTTTATTCGGTTAGAAAAAAGTCATATAATATTTCATCTAATTTGAAAGTGATGTGCCTTACTGCATTGCCTTTAACTCAAACAGAGTGGCGGGAAAAGGGATGACCCTACACCCATGAAGTGCTCAGATAGGAAGGGATGATAAATGGGTTTTAATGTGTATCAAGTAGGTATGTGTTTTGATTCGGTCACCCCTTTATAAAGGAGGAAGAATCTTAAGGCGGGGAAGCGAACCTAACATCGGCAAAAAAGAAAAAAAAAACCGGCTCACCGTAACTAACAGGGTTTTGCTCTGCCAGAGGTTTTTCATTTCCCACTATGTGGGAGTGGGATGGTGAGTTTATATATGAATATATATATATATATATATATATATATATATATATATATATATATATATATATATATATACATACATATATACTTACATATATACATACATATATATATATATATATATATATATATATATATATATATATAGATTGTATGCATGTATGTATTGTAGCCAAATCTTGTGAGAAGAGGTCTCGCAGCAGGAGGGTCCATGAATAAGGAAATGCAGCATTGGTGCACATCTGGGAGACTCTGCAAGGCCGTAGACACTTCGACCCGAGTATGCACAGCTCGCAAGAGGAGCCTTTAAGCCTCCTACGCTCTCTCTATCGCAGTCTATTCATTCTATCGTACAGTCTATTCATTCTGTCGTTCTGTATCTCTAAGCACACACACACACACTTTCTTTTAATATTCACAGACTCTTCATTCCTTATGAGGCGAATTCAAAGGCTTAGCTCGTTTAGGGATGAAAGGTCCTTTGATTTGTGACTTTGTATAGTCTTTAAGTATCCACACACGTGCACACTGTTGATGGTCATAGGTTATTTTGTACATTATAAGATCGCATCAAAGGGTTGACTTGTTTGAGTGTTTGTCGTTCAAGGTCCGTATTTTTGAGGTCCACATTTTTTCGATAAATACTTTTTATTCGAATTCACATATGTTTTGGGTTGATTCACACATTTTTTTATCATCCATTTTCATTCAAACTCACATAGATTTCGGGTTGATTCAATTCCTTCTGCGTTCTTGGGTAGAATCGATGCAGATTTATTCTATCTCAATTTTGCAACGTGAGGGAAGGTTGTCGCCTCGGCAATTTTTGTTTTAAATGTCAGAGGTTCTCGGCTACACTCTCATCTGTTCCATACCTATCCACTGTTCCTCTTTAAAGACATAAGATTCGATTCAAGACTGAATAGAATCATTAGGGATCCACTATCAATAAATTTCAGTTGTCTGGACTTACTTGTGAGCCACTGTGAGCTCACTGGGGTCGTTTGACCACAGGTAGAGAACCTTAATAGATATACAGATCGACAAGCAAAACAGTGACTCAAACGATAACGGTGACGTGGTTGGTGTATATACTATACACAGATAATCGTTATCTTATAAAGCTAGATATACGTTCCGTCTAGCAAAGACTTGGTAGGTCCTTACAATAGCATAATCTACTCTTATTTCCTAGTTTCATGCAAAATGTTTTAACTAGAACAATTGTAGGCTTAGGTCTTTGTTCTTTGTAATCACCTAAAACTAAAATAGAATTTCATCAGAAACTGTACATTACAATAAAAACGATGAAGAAGCGATTGTTGCTGTGAAGTTGTTGTTTTTTTTTCTTTCTAGGTTGTTACCTACCCTATGAGGTGGTTTATCACCGTAGGCTCTGATTGCCGTCGCGCGTTGACTCTAAGCGGGTATCGAACCTATATTTGCCTTCTCACCTCCAGACGTTGGTGGCCACGCCCACTCGACCTCCACGTGGGTAAACCGTCTCGGCATAATTAGTGAAATTAATGTGGACATAGGTTACAAAACGTGGAAAGGGAAGAAGACAGAATATATATATATATATATATATATGTATATGTATATATGTATATATATATATACATATATATATATATTCTATTCTTTATTTCTCTTTTTATTTTACTTTGTTCTACTCCATTCTATTTGGTTTAGATTATATGATTTTATATTTTGTTCCATCCCATCCTAGTTACTTATTGGTTGATTGATTGATTTATATATTTATTAATTTATACATTTATATATTTATTAATTTATCTATGTATTATTTCTTGTTTGTTTATATATATTTTTCAATTAATTACAACGACATAGTATATCAACAGGTGACCTTTTGGTCCATAACAATTTAGGATGCAGTAAACGAAATAGTAAGGATTCAGGAACTAAACGCAAAACGGAGAAATAAAACAAAATATTGGAAAACTCGCTGCATGTTTCTTACATGCTTGTTCAAGTCAATTTTGAAGTATAGAATTGTGTTACCGTTGGGTTTTTTCTTTTCATATACTATGCAGTGGTAGATAATGTTTGTTTTTTTCTACGATTGTTCATGGAAGAATTGAAACTGAATAATAGATTTACAACACACACACACACACACACACACACACACACACACACACACACACACACACACACACACACACATATATATATATATATAGATATATAGATAGATAGATATATATGTATATATATACACACACACATATGTATATATATATATATATATACATATATATATATATAAATACATATACTTCATTGATTTCAATGAAGTATGTATAAGAGAAAATCTCCTGCCCGTATATACTATTTTATATATATATATATATATATATATATATATATATGTGTGTGTGTGTGTGTATACATGTGTGTATATATTCGTTACAAGTTGAGAAAGAAAACCCAAGAAAGAAAAGCTTCTACGAAATGTCAAGAAGATTTATTGATGGCCAATAGGAATAGTATTTATGGTCAATATTGTTCTTGCTGTTGAGGATGATTGTGAACAAAAAGAAAATATAGTCATGGATGTGTTTTATGGACTGCTGTCTTAGTTTTAAAGTAGTAAAATAAAAAAAATACATATATATAAAAAATAAATTTACCCATAGGTATGTTTTATAGATTCCTGTCTTAGTTCTGAATTAATAAAACAACAGATCAGTAAATATAAAGAAAATATAGTCACTTCTGTTCTGTTCTCCTGTTGTTGTTTTTTTTTTTATTAGCAAAAAGGAAATAATAAACAAATAAGATAAAATAAAACAAAAGAAATATGGATAAAAAACAAAAATGCCTTGTCTATTCCTTATTCATAAATTGGATATTACTAAAACAAGAAAGAGAACATTGATGAATAAAAGGCTTACGTTCAAAATCGATAGACTGTGTTAAAACCGAAATTGGGTGAATTGTTCAAGTTGTAAATCCTAAGTAAACGTCTATAAATCTGGAATAAACGTTTATAATTCTGAGAGAAAGAGACAGAGGTGAGAGAGAGAGAGAGAGAGAGAGAATGGAAATCTCAAATTCTAGGAACATAGAAGTCAACATCTGAGGTAAATAACAACATTGTTTGTTGACTTGTATTCCGAAGAATCCGATCTCTTACATTTCAGAAGATATTAAATACCTTTCCACCTTAATAAATGGTATTGGCTAGATCTAGTTCATTTTTAACCTGCATTGGTATGAAATAAGAGAAAGGAAAATTCACAAGAATTTGTGAATTGTCCCCACAAGTGTGTACATTTTTCAATAAAGTCAAAAATATATATATTTTTTTCTATTAATCACTTCCGTCTATGAGGTCCTGTCTTCAAATAAACGGAGTTGCCTAGTGATAGCCAGAAACTAATATGTGAAGTGTGTCATTGTAGTGAAGTATGGAATACAAAATAAACCAAGTGGAAGTTTCTTTAATACGGTCACCATCTCACAAGACAAAAGGTCTTCCACACACACACACACACACACACACACACACACACACACACACACACACACACACACACACACACACACACACACACACACACACACACACAGACACACACACACACACACACGCGCACACACACACACATATACATATACATATATATATATATATATATATATATACATTATGTATATATATGTATATATACATATATATATATATATATATATATATATGTATGTATATATATAAAAAAACACAGGAGAAATTCAAATCTTCGATGGTAAGATCTTTTGTATATTACATCTTCAAACAAACTGTACATAAATGTAATATACGAAAGGTCTTACAGTCTGCACTCTGAATTCCTTTTGTGTTTTTATGCATATGTACCCCATGGTGAAGTTAGGTTTCTGCATATATATATATATATATATATATATATATATATATATATATATGCATACACATATATTACACGTTTTAATTCCAATACTGAACAAAGGTTTCTCTCATTCCGCGACTCGCACGACTACGCAAACCTATATCACGTGACTTCAACAAAGTCCTTTACCACCTCTGTCCATCTTCTTCCGGCTTTCCCTCTTCTATATTTCTCCTCTCACGGGTGTCTACTCAAGAACACACTTTCTTCATCGTCCATCATGCCTTCGCGCTAATTTCCCAGCGTTGTTTCACTTCCTTTTACAGTTTCCACAATATCTTTCATTCTAATCTTCTCTTTCATCTAACTTGCTCTCTTCCTGTCTCTTATCGCTATTCCAGGCAAGCGCATTATAGCTGGAATTAAACACAGATTGTAAAATGTCTTTAGTCGGTTTTAGCATCTGGGCTGAATAATAATACTCTTGAACTTCTTCAAGACTCACTATGAATTGTAAATTATTTACTTTGAATTTTCGAGTTGAACATTACTTTGGGTTCATTCTTGTCCATCTTTAAACCTTCTCTCAAGTCTTCCTTTATCAGATCACTCAGTCTGTCTTGTAGCTATTGTGGTGTTTGTGAAGTGAGAATAATGTCATATGCAAATCTTACTTAACTGAAACCTTTCCTTCCCAAGTCAAACCTCTGAAGATATCTTCTAGATAAGCTATCAATGGCTTAAGTGAGATTATATCACTTTGCCTTCCTCCTTTCTTGATCTCTATCTTTTCTGTATCTCTATATAGTCCAATCACAGCAGTACATTTTGCAAATATCTTCCCTAGAACCCATACAATATGCTCGTTTTCATCCTTTTTGCATAATTACAAAGGATTACAAAGGCGGAGCATGCCGACAGGAGACCTTTTGGTCCATATCTAGGTCGGATGCTAAAAAAAAATGAGTTTATCATTTTAATTTGTTCTGTCGAGTCAAAAGCCTTTTCGTAATCTATGCAAATTAAATACAGCCTTTTTGTATTCTGTCGTTTATTTTTGCCAGTTGGTTCAGCGTCTACAAATGCTCTGCAGTTGAGTGTCTGATTCTAAACCTGCCTGATCTCTTGGCTTTCATCCAAAACTTTATTTAATCCGTTTCTAAAAATCAAGGAAAGCACTTTGAATGCATTTGAGAACAAATTGATTAGTTGGTAGTTTTTAGGGTCTTTCTTTGTTTCCATTCTTGGGAAGTGATATCATCATAGTATTGCTAAGCTATGTCGAACTTTATTCCCTGCGTCTTAGAAAAAAAAAATTATATATATATATATATATATATATATATATATATATATATATATGTATATATATATATATATATATATATATATATATATATATATATATATATATATATATATAGAACAAGGTACTTTTATTCGTATCATATTTTTATAGCCTACGCTCCTTCATTCTAACTTCTGGCACATAGCTAACGTCTGCATATGAATTTATTCAACCACGGTATTTGATGAGTAAAGCTCTCGGTAAAATTACTCTATTTTGTTATCCCTCTGCTCTTAATACTTCTCCGTTTCTATGCCTCAGAAATATAATTTGCTCCTCCATAAAGCTCCTCTGCGCTCGCCTTCTTTAACACTTTTACCTTTCCGAATAGTTTCCTCTATATGGCCCATAATTATCTTCCTTTTTCTGGTCTCTACCTTTTATTGATAAGCTTGTTCAGCTCACCTTTCTATATACCGGCCCTTCAGTTTTTAATTCGTATTATCCTTTTCATTGGGTAATTTCTATATTTGGAGTATTTGCTTTTGTATATATTTATATATTTCCTACTTTCTCTGCCGATTCCCTAATGATATTCACTAAATTACAATTATGCCTCCAATGGCGTCTTCGTTATTTCTTAAAACTTCATTTTTTTTTTCTAATTGAAATTCCTTTTAATTATCTTTCACCTTTGAAAGTCATATTTTATTTCTGAAACGAGTTTATACCTCTGCGATCCTGAAATTTAATTTAGTAGAGCAATCTACCATTCTAAGGTTACTACTAATATTTATTTATTCACCGAAATATATCTAGCGTTTCTGCTTTTATCTACCAATAGAAAGAATTATTTTGTTCCACTTTTGGAAAAAAATATTCATTTCTCTTTTGTAGATCTCAGGAAAATTGATAAACATATCACCTCTGTCATTTCTCTCACACTTGACAATGCACGTTTTTCGTCTCCATCCACACAGCTCTTGTAATCATGAAGATACTGAAGCTTAACCAATGACCTCAAAATGTCAGACTGAATAGGGTTATATAGGTATATGTGTGTATATATATATATATATATATATATATACACACACATATATATATATATATATATATATATATATATATATATATACTGTGTGACATGATGCAGACTTAAATGTTCTTTAACTGTACTGTTATCAATATATTAACGACAAAAAGTATGCAAACAATTCTTATTGCTCCCTACCCATCCTTTGGCCTTTATAAGGGTATGAAATCAATAAATCAAGGAAGAAAGGTTTTGATATTACTGATGAGGGTGAGTGAGGTGGAAAGGCACAAATTATAAAGGATTCAATAAGGAGAAGCCTTTTCAGATCCCGTAATGAGATGGAAAGTTCAAATCATTTATGTGATGAAGCCCGGGCGGTTCTGTGATGATGTGATCGTCTCATACGCACACACGCACACACACACACGCAC
>NC_134814.1:5257994-5262994 GCF_046742065.1 Oratosquilla oratoria
TATACATATATATTCATATATATATATACATATATTGATAAATATTTTAGACAAATTATTTGGATGATGGAGAACATAAACACAGGGGAAGGCTCGGAACCCTAAGCACTCTAACGTTTCGTTCGCGTAGAACTTCTTCCCCTGTGTTTATGTTCTCCATCATCCAAATATATATATATATATATATATATATATATATATATATATATATGTACATACATATATATATATATATAATATATATATATATATATATATATACATATATATATACATAGAGACTCACATACATACATATACTGTACATATATAAGCATAATACAAATAAATACTCATTAATAGCTTTTGACATGTGCTTTGTATAAACGTTCATCCCTTACATTACCTGTTATGTCAACAGTGATGACGATTATACAACAGAAAACGATTTCAACACATCACTTTTGCTTTTATTATCATAATGAAAACACTCACCCGATTAGATATTCAATTACCTGAACACGTCCTAGATCTCTTTTACCCCAATTATGGTTTCAAAATATAATTGTATAGAAAAATATAGAGTTTAGATTTTTTTTTTCCCATTGTCTTTAGCATGTTGGTTCTTTTCGATCTTTTTCGTGTCTCGTCCCCCGGATTCCGATCATTTGTTTATCTTTAAGCGTGCCTTTAGCGGCCCCTAGACGTTCAATATTATTGCGCAATATTTTGGTTTGTGCAATATAATTGATCGTGTGTGGGCAATATTGAAAGGTTGTGCAATATATTGTGTGATTTTCAAAAACTTGAAAATATATTGCGCAAACGGGATAACATTGTGTCGTCTGTAGGCTATATTGCGCAATATCCTGTCAGTGTCTCTCCAGCGGTTCATCAAATGATTCCGTGTTCATTCGTACGAAGTTGCGGAAATCATTCGGTTCTATCCCTCTCAGTTCATTTAGTAATCTTTCGTGTGTGTACTTCTCCCTATCAACAAACCACTATTTGCCCCATTTTCTGCCCTTCTGCGAGCCTTTTTTCTTTCCATTCTTATGACTTGCTGCCATAGCAATGATCACGCAACAGAGATCACCGTCAGTCAACATGTTCACGTTATGACGTTCTGGCAAGGACTGACTGTTTGCACAATGTGGTTGCACGTCTGCGCTCACGATTGCGCAATATATTGCACAACCTTCAATATTGCCTCCATACGGCACAATCTTTTGCACAACTCAAAATATTGTACAATAGTATTGACCGTGTAGGGGCCAGCGCCAAAATATTGTGCAACCCACATTGCGTAATAATATTGAACGTCTAGGGGCCGCTTTACGCGATAATTATTATTGCGCAATATTTTATATTGTACAATATTATTGACGGTCTAGGCATGGTATTGAAGAGGTACAGGCGTTTGGCCTGTATATTTAATGTCTTCAATATGTGTCATTCCTCATCATTTCTACACCATCAATAATATTGCACAATACGGAATATTGCGCAATAATATTGAACGTATAGAGCACGCTTTAGATCTCGTAAAACGACAAAATAAAACGAGCTAGGGTATACAATATAAAATATTTCTCTCATAAATACAAACAGTCACAAATACATATTTGAACATGTTATGTATCAAGAACTACATATCCTTAATTCTATGGCAGTTTTCCGTTTCTCTAAATCCCAGTAAAACAAAAAACAAAAAAGGTAAAAATTAATATAGTTCCAACAGAACTCTTCATCTTCATTCCGTGTATTCATTCATATTCCATAACCCATACAATTGCCATATATTTGTATTTTTATTAAGAGTGCATACGGGTATTGTGGACTACATACGGAATTAAATTTCCCTTAATTCCAATGAAATGAGAGTATACAGCAGAAGCAAATAGCATTCCATAAATTAGAGGCGTACCACAGTGTTCACAAAACAACATCCACGGCTACCATCAGGGCTGCCAACCGTAGCTGTCCAATGTCACATGAATTTCACGCCAAGAGGCGCTTAACATCGACTAAGGTCGTCACTTGTGCCCCATGTGCTTGGTCTTTGTGGACAAGTGTGTGTGTGTGTGTGTGTGTGTGTGTGTGTGTGTGTGTGTGTGTGTGTGTGTGTGTGTGTGTGTGTGTGTGTGTTGCGAATATTTCCATGTAATGATTTGCTCAGGGAGACCATTTCTTGTCACTTGCATCGTTTCTTTTTATCTTCTTCCAGACAACTTTATTCATTTGTGACGTGTCCCTGTAAGAGATTAGCTCTTTAACATCATCTAGGATTAACCCTTTGGCTGAATAAAATCGCCTGACGGCAGTCAGAACATAAACAAGAGACGGATATAGGCACCGAAGGTTTAGATAGACGTAATATAAAAATTATGGTGGGCATGTTCGCTTCCTTCTATTGAATAAAATCACCTAACAACAGTCCAAACACAGGCAACGGTTGAGAACAGACACCAAACATTAACACACAGATAAATGAATTAAAGCCCGCTAAAGGCCCCTTCTCAAGTTATTTATGAAAAAAAAAATCCCTTTCTAGAAAAAAAAAATCTAGTTCAGCAACAAACATTCCGTGCCTAAAATGGCTAATTGGGCCAGTAAATATTTCAATTCTCTTAAATGTTTCGTTCCAACGATGAATATTTTTTGACTTTTGAATGTTTAATTTGTGCTCCATTGAAAATGGGATGAATGGGCTCTATTCCGCATCATGTAGCCACTTCAGACAAATCTTGTTAACCAGAGAGATTCGGTCGATCCTAGTTAGGAGCTTAAACTGGGTAAGGGTGTGTGTTCGTAAAAGTGTATACGTTGCGTAAAAATATAGTATATATATATATATATATATATGTATATATATATATATATATGTGTGTGTGTGTGTGTGTGTGTGTGTGTGTGTGTGTGTGTGTGTGTGTGTGTGTGTGTGTGTGTGTGTGTGTGTATTCATCTTATCAACCACATCAACTTATTTTCATTTTAATTCCTTGTAAACGTATTCGAGACTAACAGGAGTATGTAGCTCGATGGGTACATATTCGGAAACTGAAACGCTGTTAGGCTGAGGACTCGAACCTAGCCGATATGTAACAAATGAATATTGACTTAACCAACTCAGCTATCAAGAGGGAAATAAGTTAATGTGCTTGATACGATGAATATCTGTTTACTGACACCATTATCTTTTAATATATATATACATATATATATATATATATATATATATATATATGATATATATATTTTTATATATGTAGGTATATTTATATATATATATATATATATATATGTTGGTATATATATATATATATATTTATATATATATCTGTGGGTGTGTGTGAGTGTGTGGGTGTGTGTGTGTGTGTGTGTGTGTGGGTGTGTGTGGGTGTGTGTGTTCTACGTATATGTGTGCGTCTGTATCATGAATACTCACACACACACACACACACACACACACACACACACACACACACACACACACACACACACATACACACACACACACACACACACACAGAGAGAGAGAGAGAGAGAGAGAGAGAGAGAGAGAGAGAGAGAGAGAGAGAGAGAGCGGGGTCACAAAGTCCGCGGACAAAACTTTCATAATATATCTGTGTTATCCACCACTAATCAGCACTTTCTCGCTCCCCTCCTCTCTCTCTCTCTCTCCCTCTCTCTCTTTCTCCACATTCCTCTTTGAGAGCATCTTCTTCCTCCACCCTGATGGCCGTGGCGTTTCTTGGAAGAAAGCTTTCATGGCCTCGGAATGCGAAACTTCTTCGTAGGATCTCTTTCTCCTTCGCTCAGATTCGCTCATCTGTCTTCAAGAAAGTTGGTTCTCCTTTCCGGGCACCGTCGTACACCCAGAGACGCTTTACCCCGAGATTTTTCTTCTTCTTCTTCTTCTTCTATGCTGTAGCCTTCTGGTTCTCTGAGCAAACTTCCCCCTGGAAACATCTACTTCCGTGAAAGGATCTAGCCTCCGTCATAATGTTTGATGTTTCATGAAGAATATTGGTAAACAAGAAAATGCTACAAAGGTTCATATCTCTGTTTCTTTTATGTCAATAAACTCGAGTATTTGTTTTTTTCTTACAGATACTTAAACCAGTTATATGAAAAATGGATTCCGTTCGCCTTGCGGGTTTCTGATTTGTGAAAGAAGGAGTGAGGTTATTAGAGAAACATGATTGCTTTGGGTTCCTGAGACGCGAGGAATATTTCAATTGATTCGTTCGGAAAGGGAAATTCAAAATATTGATGTAGACAATACTATCATCCAAAGCACTGATCTATATATTAATACGTGTGTCACGCTTACGTCATCAGTCGTGACGTCACATCTCTTCTTCTGATTGGCTGATCTTCAGTTGTGACGTCGTCTCTTCTGATTGGCTGGTCCTCAGTCGTGACGTCATATCTCTTCTTCTGATTGGCTTGTTAAATATGAAACAGAATGGAATTAAAGGGAAAATAACTCAAAGGAATAAGATTATTAGAAAAGGATTTTAGCGAGAACGAGTGAGATAAGCTAATGCACTTTTGATTTTTTATTTAATTTCATATATACGTAATGTAATTAAACACGCACTACATATTCTTGGTTATTGTAATAATGTAATATAGACATCATCCTATCTAACCTATTATTACGATGAAAATAAAATGAGAAAGATATGGTGTATGTTTTTTTTTTTTTTTTTTTTTTTTTTTTTTTTTTTTTTTTTTTTTTTTTTTGTTTTTTTTTTTTTTTTTTTTTTTTTTTTTAGGAATGTCCCCTGTGGGGCTACAAGGAGAAGGATGCCTAGTCCCAATCCCCGTCCCTTTCTTCTCGCCGCTTACGATCCAAGTGGAAATACTTGGTGGTAGTATTCTTTTCCCCCACCACAGGAGGTGCTAAGATAAGAGGGAGGGTGGAGGGGTGTGGAGTGTTTTCAGGGATGGAATGGGTGGGAATGATTTTATGCCTTTTCCTTTTTGGCTACCTCCCTTGTAAGGGGGAAAAA